>NW_026126061.1:0-228144 GCF_943737965.1 Phodopus roborovskii | reverse complement strand
ACAGTCCACTCTACTTCAGAGACTTCTCAGAGCAACTCTGAACAAAGGAGACCTGCCTATCCACACTGTACCACCAGTAATTTCTACTTGCTTGGTCTCTGACCCCACCTATAGTCCTCTGCTGGAGTCCCGGGCCCCTCCCAGAGATCCACCTATCTCTGCAGGTCCATTCTGAGTTCCCCCAGCAAGATCTTTGACCCCCAAAGCAGGGCTTCTGATAAAGAAAGATGCCTCACCTGGAGAGTGCCAGTTTCCTGTGAGATCAGACTATCCTGCAAAAATTTCCCAAGTTTCAGCTCAGACTTTGTCCTGTTCAGCCAGCAACTGGCTAGAGCCATTGGCTAGTGGCATCGTATACTAGATCCTCAGCCCTCACCCCATCCATGGGTCCCTGTCTGTGGAGAGACATCCTATAGAGCTTGGACCACCCAGAGCTACAGATATTGAATCGCTGACCCACATAAGCACACCGGGGAAGTACCATAGAAAGAGGGGAAGACCCCACCAACACCTACTAGAAGAAGCTATGGGAAGATGGCAATACAAGAAAACACCTAATAACAGAAAGAAGAGCATGACAACACCAGAATCGAGGGAATCTACACCAACTAGAATGGAATACAACAACAAAGCAGAGGAAGCAGAAGGGAACGACTTAAAAATGACCCTCATAAAAATGATAGAGACCCTTGAAGAAGATGTGAGAAAATCCCTTAAAGAAATAGAGGGAAAAACAAACAAAAAAGTGGAAGAAATGAACAAGTTCCTTAAGGAAAGCAAAGAAAGTATAGAAAGGCAAGAAAAAACAATTAAGTAGGTGAAGGAAACGGATCAAGACTTGAAAACTGAAATAAAGAAAATAAAGGCAACACAAACCAAAGGAATGCTGGAAATAGAAAAACTGGGCAAAAACTCGGGAACTAAACACACAAGCATAACCAACAGAATTCAAGATATAGAAGAGAGAATTTCAGGTGCAGAATATAAACTAGAAGAAATAGATTCATCGACCAAAGAAAATCATAAAGCCAACAAATCCTTAACACAAAACATCCAGGAAATGTGGGACACAGTGAAAAGACCAAACTAAGAATAATAGGCATAGAGGAAGGTGAGGAAGCCCAGCTCAAAGGTGACTAAAACATATTCAACAAAATCATCAAGGAAAACTTTCCCAATCTGAAGAAGGACATGCCCATGAAAGTACAAGAAGCACACCGAACCCCAAATAGGTTGGACCAAAGAAAAAAGACACCTCGACATGTAATAATCAAAACACCTAGCATACAGAATAAAGAAAGAATATTAAGAGCAGCGAAGGAAAAAGGACCGGTAACATATAAAGGCAGACCAATCAAAATTACACCTGACGTCTCCATGTAAACCCTCAAGGCATAAAGGTCCTGGAAAGATGTTCTACAAATATTAGGAGAACACGGATGCCAGCCTAGGCTACTATATCCAGCAAAACTCTCAATCTCTATAGATGGAGAGAACAAGATATTTAATGTCAAAACCAGATTTTCCCAATAAGTATCTACAAATCCAGCCCTACAGAAAGTATTAAAAAGAAAACTCCAACCCAAGGAAGGTAACTACACCCACAAAAATGTAGTCAACAGATAATCCAACTACACCAGAAACCAAGGGTAGAGCAGAACTAATATATTCACAATACCACTGCCAACAACAAACCTAAATCAAACAAGCATCAACAATCAATGGTCCTTACTCACCATCAATATTAATGGTCTTAACTCACCTATAAAAAGACACAGGCTAAAAGAATGAATACAAAGACAAAATCCATCCATCTGCTGCATACAAGAAACACATCTAAGCTTCAAAGATAGACATTACCTCAGGGTAAAGGGTTGGGAAAAGATTTTCCAATCAAATGGAACCAAGAAGCAAGCAGGTGTGGCTATCATAATATCTAACAAGTTAGACTTCATACCAAAATTAATCAAAAGAGATGAAGACGGTCATTTCGTATTCATCGCAGGAGACATCCATCAACACAAAATCTCAGTTCTGAACATCTATGTCCCTAATACAAATGCACCCACATTTATAAAAGAAAAGCTACTAATACTCATAGCTCATATAACCTCAAACATTTATAGTGGCAGTCTTTAATACACCACTCTCAACACTAGACAGGACCACAAATCAGAAATTCAACAAAGAATCAAAAGAACTAACAGAAGTTATGTCTCAACTAGTGTTAACAGTCATCTATAGAACATTCCATCCAAACACAAAAGAATATAACTTCTTCTCTGCTCCACATGGAACCTTCTCTAAAATCAACCACATACTAGGCGACATAACAAACCTCAACAGATACAAGAGAATAGGAATTGTCCCCTGTATCTTATTGGACCACCATGCTTTAAAATTGGAATTCAACAACAACACAAATAGCAGAATACCTGCAAACTCATGGAAACTGAACAATGTGCAATTGCACCACTCCTGGGTCAAAGAAGGAATAAAGAAAGAAATTAAGGACTTTCTAATATTCAATGAGAATGAGAACACAACATACCAGAAATTATGGGACATATTGAAAGCATTGCTACAACGGAAGTTCATTGCACTTCACTGCCCATATGAAGAAAACAGAGGGTAGTCACATGAGAGAATTAACAGCCCAACTGAAAGCCTCAGAACAGAGAGAAGCGAACTCAGCCTGTAGAAGTAGACACCAGAAAATAATCAAATTAAGGGTTGAAATCAACATAATAGAATCCAGGAAAACAATACAAAAAATATCAATGCAACGAGGAGTTGATTTTTTGAGAAAATCAACAAGATACACAAACCATTATCCAAATTAAGGAAAAAAGCAGAAAGAGAACATGGAAATTAACAAAATCAGAAACAAAAAGGGGAATATAACAAGGGACACAGAGGAAATTCAGACAAAACTGCTAAAATTATACAATGGAGCAAGGACAGCATTTTCAACAAATGGTGCTGGCACAATAAGATGAGGGTGTGTAGAAGATTGCAGTTAGACCAATGTCTATCGCCATGCACAAAACTCAAGTCCAAATGGATCAAAGACCTCAACATCAATCCAACCACATTGAACCTCTAAGAAGAGAAAGTAGGATGTACCCTTGAACAAATTGGTATAGGAGACCGCTTCTTGAACTTAAGTCCAGGGGCACAGACATTGAGATAAACAATTAATAAATGGGACCTCTTCAAACTTAGAAGCTTCTGTAAGGTAAAGGACACAAGTCAACATTACCAAACAGCAACCCACAGATGGAGAAAAGATTTTCTCCAACTCTGCATCTGACAAACTCATACAGCCATTTTGGAGATCAGTATGGCAGTTCCACAGGAAAATGGGAATTAGTTTACCAAAGGACCCGTCAATCCCCCTCTTAGGCATATACCCAAAGGATCCACATCCATGCAACAAATACATCTGTTCAACTATGTTCATAGCAGCTCTATTTGTAATAGCAAGAACATGAAAGCAACGTAGATGCCCCTCAATTCAAGAATGGTTAATGAAGATGTGGCACATCTACACAATGGACTACTACTCTGCAGAAAAAAATAATGGTATCTTGAAATTCACAGGCAAGTGGATGGCACTTAAAGAAACCATCCTGAATGAGGTAACCCAGTCACAAAAAGAGGAACACAGTATGTACTCACTCATATATGGATTTTAGACCTAGATCAAAGGATCACCATGCTATCATTCACAACACCAGAGGAACTAGAATACATGGTGTATTCTAAAAGATTCATATAATGTCCCTCACAGAACAGGCAAGGGCCAAGTCCCCCATAGCACAGGGGAAGTGGGGGAGCAGCAAATGGAGAGAGAAGTAGGAGAAAACAAGGGGGAGGAAAGGAAAACATGTGCGACCAGGAAGATTGAGCCTGGTTAGGAATAGAAGACAGGAAAGAGAGAGAGAGAGAGAGAGAGAGAGAGAGAGAGAGAGAGAGAGAGAGAGAGAGATAAAGAGAGAGAACATAAAAGAGGGAGCCAATATTGGTTTGAAGATAAAATTGAATACAAAGAAATGTCTAAAGAACTATAAGACTGCTGCCAACTAACAATTTGAGCTTCTGTGTAAAAGCTACCATAAATGCCCTTCCTGTAGATTGAGATCAACAACTAACTTATCCATGGAGCCCTCAACTAATGCCTGATGGAAACAGGAGCAAATTCCCATATGTAAACACTGAGTTGAAGTAGGACCCAGATGCAGATGTAGAAGACAAGAACAGGCAGCATAAACACATAGAGCCAGCTTACCTGAACAAGGGGGAGCTAATGGGCCACAAGACTGATAGCTGGGAAGCCAGCATGGGACTGACTCAGGCCCCCCTGAATATGGGTCTCAGCCAGAAGGACTGTGCAATCTAAGGGACCTCAGACAGTGGAGACAGGATGTATCCCTGGTGCACAAAAAGACCTTGCGATCACATCCCCTATGGAGGGATAACTGCCTTAACCTAGAGACAGGAGAGAAGCCCTAGTCTGTACTTCAAATGAACTGTCAGATCTATATGACCCCAACTGGATGGCACTCCCCTACATATGGAATTGGGGTGGGGGGATGGGAGGGGAGGGTGGTTAGGGCTCATGTGAGAGGGCTGAGAAGGTAAAAGTGAGGGAAGAAAGGAAGGAGGGAGGGAGGGGAGGAGGAAGGTAGGGAGGGAGGGAAGGAGAGGCAACTGGGATCGACATGTAAAATAATAAATTAAATAAAAAATGCTTTGACTCCAAAATTTATGTTCAAGGACAAATTACTGGGGAAAATGATAAAGCAGCCTTATATACTGCAGCCAGGATTTCTGCATCTTCTTAGAATCTCCCATGACAGAGCCCCTTACCAGCAGGAAGTAGTTTGGAAAGAACAATGCCCAAATTCCCAAATGTTGTCTATATATGTTTGTTTTCATTTAAATTGAGTTGGTTATATAAAATAAATAAGTAAAAAAAAAAGTATATACCCAAACTATGATACTGAAGAGATGTTTCAGCCATTAAGAGATCTTTTTGCAGAACACCCAGATTCAGTTCCAGCACCCACATGGTGAATAGCATTGGTCTGTGACTGTATCTCAAGAGGACCAGACAATATCATTCAGTTGGCACTGTGCCCTGCAGACACTACAAACACATGGTACATAAGCATATATTCATTCAAAACATCCATACACATTTTTAATTTAAAAAGTATATACTCAGACCAACTTTCTCAATGAGGCAGATACAGGCCCACCCTAGTTATCATAAATGACAATAGGGTATACAAAATAATAGCCATCCAGTTCTATAATGATGTCAGCCTTATTGGATAACTAAACATTTTTCTTTGCAGGACAACATGGTTGTAGGCCACTGAGGCTTGTGTGTAGGAAGTGCTGTTCTATATGTTAACTGTGCACTGAATTAACAAAGTAAACTTCTCTCTTTATTTGGTACAGTCTAAAGAGTTGTTTCGTAATAACATTAGCTGATAGGATGTGACCCAGTCTGCTAAGCTGTATGTACAGATAGGTTTGTAAACACTCTTTTGAGAATATCGAGAAAAAAATTTTTCAGAGTAAAATAGATATTGGTTGATTGTCCCTTTATAGAATGGGCTGAATTAAACCATGGAAGACATTAAGACAATGAATCTAACTCAATATTGTCTTGACATGTTTGGTATTCTAAAAATATAGTAACATCGGTTTTGAAGAAGTAAGACAATTACTATGAAACAGGAAACATTCTTAAATTTATGTCAAAAGAAACATTCCATACTGTGAAACCTCCTAGTCTATCTTTTTTTCAGAGAGCCAAATTGGGATTTAACTAACATTAAAGATTTGTAATCATTTTAAAGCTCAATCATCTGTGGCTTACCTTTCTTACATTCAGCTTTTATATCTTGGCTTTCTTATAGTCAAACCTGTTGAAGAGAAATTTGTCTTCCTTGTGAATAATACTTTTCAAATTATAACAATGATCTTGAATAGTACTTTCAAAGACGACAGAAGTGCATTTTATCCAGCTTCACCTTACATTCAAAGAGAAATCTATTTCTTAATTAAATGCTACATTTATTTTTTCTAAGATTGACAGAGCTCATCATTACAGATTGAGTATTTATTATGATATATCATTTTTATAGTTTTTTTTTTAAAGCACCAAGTTCAGGGAACTGCACAGAAATATGTTTTGATGGAAATTTAAACTCCATTGTTCTTTTTCCTAAATTTGAATTGCTTTCTAAATGGTATGCTAATTGCCGTAACGAGTTCTTAGAGTTTCTAAAGGTACAGAACTTCAGTCTAAGTTGCAGCTGGAATGCTAGGAAAACCACCTTCATTATGAGGCATTTGTTCTTAGAATTTGAAGGTCTTCAGCCACCTTCCAGATGGCAGAGAGTTCTGGTTCCTTCATTTCACTTTTAGATATTTCGGTTTAGATTTTGGAGTATGCCTAGATTTTGCATATATAAAGAGGTGCTATGGTATGTCCTATTCATTGAAGTTATTTTTAAGTTATCCATACTGTTCTGATTTACTAGGATTCCTACTATAAAACATAGTATATGATAAGTATGTATTAATTACCTTTTAAAGAACAGATTCATTATATGCCTTTCATAAAAAGCAAATCATCTACTTAGCATTGTGGCAGAATCCCTGAAGCAATATAACTTATATAAGTAAGATCACCAAAAATTTTATGAAGTTCAAATCTATGCTGATGCTATTTAATGTCGAGTTATCAGACAGTGCCCAAAATTGGGTTTGAGCATCCATTCTCAGTAAGGCATTTAAAAAACTAAAAATAATAGTAAAAGACATAAAAGGGAGATGCATTCCATGTGGCCATGCTTATAAGAGTGACAAAGAGTAACATACAAATGAACCCTCTAACTATGTCTAGGCGTATCTGAAGTCAGATAGACGTTTGAAAAGACAGCCAATGATTAGGTACATCTAATCAGTTCTTGGCAAGTTGTGGTATCATTTTTCTTTGCCCCATCATTGTCTGAGTTTCTCTTTCATTCTGTTAGGTGGTTTGATAGGTTATTAGAACTGTTGTGAAATCTCTTTCAAGGAAACAACTTCCTCCTTTGGCTTGGGCCTAGTATTTTCCTCCCAGCATGTGATTCCTGGGGAATTATAATTTCTTTGGGGTTTACTGTTTCAATAGTCTGACTCTCAGATTGGGAGACAACTATCTCTTTAGACTATCAGCATTTCTTCCAGGTCAATTACCCTGAGAGATATCTAAAAGGGTTAGGAAGGCACTGTAAATCACATTTCTTTATTATCGTTTTATATCTCTCAGAGAGCATATATGTCCATTTAGATAAAATACAGAAACTGCTTTAAACTTCAAAAGTAGCTTACAAATACAAGAATTATCCATTTGAACCTACAAAATAGGACCTTCAAAGCATTTTCTTTATCATAAAATGTTTTGATATGGAGGTGTTGATATGGGTAAGGTACAATTGGGAGGGATGCAAGTAAGATATTAAATGACAATAATTTTTGAAAAACGTAATAGAATGCCTTTCTAAGTTATATGTCAGAATGGATCTAAGATAGTTGTGAAATGATGAATAGCCTGAGGCATTTACTTTAAAAATTCTGAAAGTATTACACTATAGAGAATCCTTGATACCCTGCTAAGGACTGAGTTACAAAGATTGAACTATCTATGAAAACCTCCAAGAAGAAAGGTTCTAACATGTGAAAAGGAAGTGTGTGAGGACCTATTTCTTATTAAGTGGCTATTACAAACCAAATTTGAGATTATGCACATGAAAATTCTTTGAAGATTATATAGTGCTACAGAAAAGCCTGGGATGGTTAAAAATGAAATTACTTTCAATGCTTTCATCTGAGGGATGTAGTAACTTGTCTTTACAATTCAAGCTGAGGTACTGTATCACAAATAGTTTGGAATTCTGGAACATAATACTTTTAGAATAATTTTTGTTTATTTGTAGTATGTATCAATCTACTGAGGCTGATTCTTGATACACACTTAAATTGTGCATAAAAATTCAATGAATACTGAATTTTAGTTGAATAGGGGTCAGGAGGCAATTATAATTTATTCAGGATAATGACTCACATTTTTCTTTTGGTTCCATCCTTATTTGGACTGGGGAGAATACTTAGGGAAATCATACTAAATGTATCAAAGTATCAAATGACTTCAAATTTTCAAAAACAATTTTCCAATTCTCCCAATCAGGAATTAAATTATTAAAAGTCCATAATGTCATCAGAGTGCTAGTTCATTAACAATAGAGAAAATAAACCACTAGATGGTTGTTTGGTTTTAGGGAAAATGGATGCTTATTTTTTATAATTTCATATATATGAATATATATCTAATAGACATATTTTCACCCCTTGCTAACTCCTGCTGCTATTTGCCCTCCCATTGTAAGAGGAATTCTTTGGGGGGAAATGACTTCTTATATCAGATTCTTTTATTTAATAGAATACAGACAGAGAGAGTATACATAACTAAAATTTTAACAAGAAGGCATATATAGTAAGATACAGAAAATATAATCAGTGACAGAGACAGAGAAGGCTACAAAATTATATTGAATTTACAAGATTATTCAAGTTATCTGTTTCATTTATTAAATTTTATTTTATATTTTTTCTTATATTACATATTGATTTCAGTTCCCTCTCCCTCCCATCTTCAAATGCTTTCCCATCTCCCTCCATTCCTGTCCCATTCCCCATCCACACCCCACGGAGTGTGAGGCCTTCCAGGAGGAATCATCAAAATCTGTCAAGTCTTTTGGAGTAGAGACTAGGCCCTCCCTCATGTCTCTAGGCCAAGGGACTATCCCTCCATGGGGAAAATGCTCCCCAAATCCTTTTGTGTACCAGAGATACATCCTGATTCCAGTGTCAGAGTTCTCATAGACTGCCCATGCCTCCTAATTGAGACTCACATTCAGGGGTTGTGGTTTGGTCCTATAGTGGCTTCCCAGCTATCAGACTGGGGTACATGAGCTCTCCCTTGCTCAGGTCAACTGCCTGTGTGGGTTTCTCCACCTAGGTCTTGCCCTGTTTGCTCATCACTTTTCAATCTCGGCAACTGGGTTGCAGGAGTTCATCTCAGAGTTTACCTGTGGGTGTCTGCTTCTGTTTCAATAAGCGACTTTATAAAGGCTCTACCCTGGCATATAAGACAGTTATCAATCTCATTATCAGGGAAGGGTATGTAAGGTAGCCTCTCCACTATTTATCTGATTGTTAGTTGGTGTCATCCTTATAGGTCTACAGACATATCCCTTGTGCTAGATTTCTCTTCAAAACTATATTGGCTCCCTTTACTGTGGTATCTCTTTTTTTTGCTCTCCTCTATTGCTTTCCTGACTCAAACTTCCTGCTTGCTCATGTTCTCCTCTCCCATCCTCTTCTCCCCTTCCCTCACTTAATTCCCCTCCACTTACTGCCCCCCTTTCCAACATGTCCAGGATATCTTTTCCCTTTCCCCTCCTTTGGTGGACCATGTATATCCCTCTTAGGGTCCTCCTTGTGTCCTAGCTTTTCTGCTTGTGTGAATTATAGGTTGGTGATGCTTTGCTCTATATCTAAAATCCATATATGAGTGATACATAACCATGTTTGTCCTTATGTGACTCAGTTATGTCACTCAGGATAGTTTATTCTATTTACAACCTATCCAAGAGCCTGGGAGGTCTTTCCATTTTCTGGTATCCTCTTTAATTTCTTTCTTTAAAGACCCAAAGTTCTTGCTATATAGGTCTTTCACATGTTTGGTTAGTATTACCTGAAGATATTTTATGCTGTTTGTGGCTACTGTAAATGGTGACAGTTCTCTGATATCTTTCTCAGTCCTTTATCATCTGCATATTGTAGGGCTACTGATTTTTTATTATTATTTTTAACTCCTAGATTAAATAAGGATAATGTGTATCTAGTGAATTTTGTCATGTCTCAGCATATGAAAATTATTATAACCCATGTCTGACAGCTAGCATTATAGTAGAAGTATGCCAATATCCACTGACTCTGGTTTTTCAATGTGTGTTGCTGTAAATAACATTAACAAACAGGATATTAGCAGAGGTTTGAAAGGGGTTTGATCACCAAAGCTCATCTTCACTTGCTCTTTGCAACATTCAGAAGTCTATGCTAGACTTTTTGAACCTATATAATCATGTGATGGAATGCAGAGATAAGACATAATTGTGGGTCACTAAAAAAAACACCAGATACATGCAAAGCCCATCATGGGCATCCTACTTTTAAAATTGCATCAAGTTAATTACAGAGATAAGGCAAAATAACCAGAGTCAGAACATCCCTGAAGACCCATTGATTTGTGAAAGAAATAAACCTATTATTATAAACCACTGAAGTTTTGGTTTGGATGTACAAAATTTAACCAGGTTGGCTTTCTTTTGCTGTGATAAAATGCTCTCACCAAAATAAACTTTAGAAAGGAAATGATTTAGTATGCTTATACTTCCAGGTCAAAATGAACCTTTAAGAAGGAACTCAAAGCAGAAATCATAGAGGAAGGCTGTTTACTGGCTTCTGCTCAGCTAGTTTATATATATATATACTCCAGACTCCCCTGCTTATAATTATTGCTGCCCACAGAGATCTGTGTATATCTGAGCTTATTATTAGTCAAGGCAATACCTCAAATGTGTGGTCACAGGTCAACCTGATCTAAACAATTCCCTAACTGAGGTTTACTCTTTCCTGGTGACTCTAGGTCATATAATGAAGACAGCATACTGAGATTGTCCACATACAAAATAAAATTGAGTTTATAATTCTCTCAATAAAAATACTAACTCAAGATGTATCAGAAAACTCAATGTAAGAACTAAAACTATAAAACTCTTGGAAGGAAAAATATAGATGCAAATCTTGTGATCTTGGGCTAGGAAACAGTTCCCTAGCTATGATATATAAAATGCAAGCAACAAAGAGAAAATAAGTAATTTTGTGCTCCTTGTAAACCATTACTATGCAAGCTAGTTCAGCCACATCTTGATTATATAACATTAGGCATGCCTTTTATCTTAATATTTATTATTTTCTTAATCTGTAAAGTACACGTACTATTTATATCATAAAATGTTCATAAATATTAATTATATTTAAAATTCTTAACATTTGTTTATACAATAGCCTATAGGAAAATGATGCTTTTCTTTCATATTATCTCACTGTCCTCTTCCTGTCTGTCTTTTTGCTGAAGAATGGATAAAGAAGATGTGGCAAATCTACACAGTGGGATATTACTCTGAGGAAACAAACAATGGAATCTTGAAATTCACAGGCAAGTGGATGGAACTTGATACCATCCGGAATGAGGCAACCCAGTAACAAAAAGAGGAACATGATATTTACTCGCTCATATATGGATTTTAGACCTAGATCAAAGGATCACCAGCCTATAATTCATACCGCCAGAGGAAATAGGTTACAAGATGGATTCTGAGAGATTCATATAAGGTCCCTCACAGAAGGGGAAAGGGACAAGTTCTCTAGAGCACATGGGAATTGGGGGGCAGTTAGGGGAGAGAATACTAGGAGAAAGAGAAGGGGAGGAGAGGAAAGCACATGCAACCAGGAAGATTGAGTCAGAGGAGGAATAAAAGACAGAGGGTAGGGAGAGAGAGAGAGAGAGAACATAAAAGAGGAAGCCATTATTGTTATGAAGAGAAAATTGAACCTAAAGAAATATCTAGAGACCTACAAGACTCCCGCCAACTAACAATTTGAATAACATTGGAAAGACTATCATAAATGCACTTCCCTGATAATGAGATCTACAACTAACTTATCCACCATCATGGAGCCCTCATCTAGTAGCTGATTGAAACAGAAGCAGACACCCACAACTAAACACTGAGTCGAACCAGAATCCAGATGCAGAGAGAGAGAGAGAGAGAGAGAGAGAGAGAAGACCAGGTTGCAGAAACACATAGAGACAGCTGACCTGAACAAGGAGGAGCTAAATGGGCCCCCAGACTGATACCTGGAAATCCACCATTGGACCCACTCATATACCCTGAACATGGATCTCAGCTAGAAGGCCTGAGCAGTCTATGGGTCTTCAGACAGTGGAACCAGGATGTATTCCTGTTTACAAAAGGACCTTGTGGGCACATACCCCATGGAGGGGTATTGTCTTCACCTAGAGCCAGGAAAGAAGTCCTACTCCCTACTTCAAATGACTTGACAGATATAGATGACCCCTCCTGGATGCCATCACCCCACATGTGGAGGGAGGGAGGATGTGATGGGAGGGTGGTTGGGGTGCATGTGATGGAGGATAAAGGGAAAGAGCAAAGGAGGGAGGAAGGGAGGGAGGAAGGGAGGTAGAGGGAACCTGAATCAATATGTAAAATAAAAAAAACAATATTTGCATTGTCTTATATGCTTCTTCAGAGTGGGTCACAGTTTCAACTTATAAGAAATGGAAAACAAAACTCATGAGAGCACATGATCAAAATTAATCTGATTTCATATGCCTAAATTAAAATATAAAGAAAATCTGCAATTATTTCATAAGCTTAAACATTTAAGTAGCTAGAAAAATAATGTAACACAAGGATGAAAAACACATTGATTCTGAAGCAGCAGTCACTACATCACCTGGTAAGAACATTAACCAGTTAAGACAGTTTAACTAAATTGCCATAGCAACTTACAATTACCACAGGCAAAAAGACAAATGAATACCTATAATAAATTCTACTATGTTCATGGAATTTGTATAGTCAAAATCATAGCACCAAGGATAGCAAATTTTGTATTCCCAAGAGAAAGACATTTCAGAAATAAAATGATGACAATTAACTGTGTGTAATTTATTCATTGTACTGTGAACCTCCTGGGTGACATTTTTCTTCAAGAACATTTTATAGAAACATTAAGATTTGTATTCATAACAACTTGAAATTACCTTTGAGATACTAAATAAATGCCAAATTTATGAACTCAAAAGACTGTTACAGCTAAACTTGTAAGAGAAGCTACTGTGGTGGGGAAGAGAGTTAAACTATCAACAATTATGTTTAACCTTTAATGTTACAATTGTAAAACTTACTATGACTCACTGGTGGCTGATTAGAAGGTTGGGTTTTCAGTGACAGATGAGAAGTATCTGCTCTCTAAACACTGAGCTGAACTAGAACACAGATGCAGAGATGGAGGACAAGAACAGGCTACAGAAAGCCAGAGACAGCTGACCTGAACAAGGAGGAGCTAATGGGCCCCAAGACTGATAGCTTGGAATCCACCATTGAACTAATGCATACCCCTGAACATGGTTCTCAGATAGAAGGCTGGCTTGAGCAGTCTAAGGGTCCTATGACAGTAGAACCAGGATGTATCCCTGGTGCACAAAAGGACTTTGGGAACATATTCCCCATAGAGGTATACTCCCTTAAACTAGAGACAGGAGAGAAGGCCTAGCCCCTACTCCAAATGACTTGAAAGATTTAGATGAACCATCCAGGAAGGCATCACCCTATGTGTGCAGTGGGGGAGGGAGAATGGGATGGGAGGGTGGTGGGGGAATCGAGGGTAGAAAGGAGGGAGGGTCGGACAGAGAGGGAACTGTGGTCAATATGTAAAATAAGAAAAATAAATTTAAAAAATGAAATATCTGCTTTTTCCCAATATTAGAGATGCAACATTGTCAATACTTTGCTTGTGTGATTGTCTGGGCTTTCATTATTTTAGTTATCAAAATGTTCTTAGAATATTCCTTTAGAAGTAATGCCATTATTTTTACAGAAATATATTTAAATGAGCATCTTTGCTGAACACAGCAACTCAACCAATCCAACTTGAATGAGATCCAAGGAAGACATGCCCATATTACAGCTTAGAGTATGAAAACAAGATAAATTATGTGACTTCTATGTGATTACAGTCTGCCTCTTTTGTTCTTATTGCAAGTAAAGTTAACTACATTTGTAAATCTGTAGCAGTCTTTACACAGACACTGAATACATTCTTGCTGAACATTGAGGCCACTACCTCTATGTGTCATATTTTTTTAAATGAAGACCTAAGGAGACCCAAAAAAATACCGTCATCATGATTTTGTTTCACTAAACAAAATTCACTTAAGGGATTTGATGTTAATATTAGAATTTTTGATCATCATTATAAAAGGAATATAAAATCATTAGTTAATGCTATTGATCTTTGCTGTAATGTATTAGGAGTTGTTAACAGTTTTAACATAGTATGAG
The DNA here is from genome assembly GCF_943737965.1 of Phodopus roborovskii. Taxonomy (NCBI): domain Eukaryota; kingdom Metazoa; phylum Chordata; class Mammalia; order Rodentia; family Cricetidae; genus Phodopus; species Phodopus roborovskii. Next base: position 213,865 of record NW_026126061.1, on the reverse strand, counting down.
ATAAGTTTGTTTTTGACTTTAGTTATATTTTTATTTATTTATTTTATATAACCAAGTCCATTTAAATGAAAACAAACATTTATAGATAATATTTGGAAATTTGGGCATAGTTCTTTCCAAACTACTTCCTGCTGGTAAGGGGCGCTGTCATGGGGGATTCTAAGAAGATGCACAAATCCTGGCTATAGTCTGTAAGGCTGCTTTGTCCAGCTGTTTTGAATGTAGGATCACCTGGTAATTTGTTTCAGGCAGTCTGGCATGATCAAAACACATTAGTCTGGAAGGAATCCACAGCTTTTCATTTTCTGTAGAAACAAAAATAGAAATCCTTTTCCCCAGTAACTTGTCCTTGAACTTAAATTTTGGAGTCAAAGCATTTTTTTATTTAATTTATTATTTTACATGTTGATCTCAGTTCCCCCTCCCTCCCACCCTCCCTCCCTTTGACTCTCTCTGTCCTCTCACATGCACCCTAAACACACTCCCCTCCCATCCCCCAACCCCAATTCCATATGTAGGGGAATGCCATCCAGTTGGGGTCATATAGATCTAACAGGTCATTTGAAGTACAGACTAGGGCTTCTCTCCTGTCTCTAGGTTAAGGCAGTTATCACTCCATGGGGGATGTGTTCACAAGGTCCTTTTGTGCACCAGAGATAGATCCTGGCTCCACTGTCTGTGGTCGCTTAGACTGCTCAGTCCTTCTGGCTGGGACCCATATTCAGGGGGGCCTGAATCAGTCCCATACTGGCATCCCAGCTATCAGTCTGGTGGCCCATTAGCTCCTCCTTGTTCAGGTAAGCTGTCTGTCAGAGTAGCTGTGTTTCTGCCACTTGGTCTTGTCCTCTCCATCTGCATGTGGATTCTACTTAGGCTCAGTGTTTATGTATGGGTGTTTGCTCCTGTTTCCAACAGGCATTAGTTGAGGCCTACATGGATAAGTTAGTTGTTGATCTCACTATCCAGGAAGGGCATTTATAGTAGCCTTTCCACAGAAGCTTGAATTGTTAGTTGGGAGCAGTCATGTAGTTCTCTAGACCTTTCTTTGTGTTCAGTTTTATCTTCAAACCAATATTGGCTCACTCTTTTATGTTCTCTCTCTCTCTCTCTCTCTGTCTGTCTCTCTGTCTCTCTGTCTCTCTCTCTCTCTTTCCTGTTTTCTATTCCTTACCAGGCTCAATCTTCCTGGTTGCACATGTTTTCCTTTTCCCCCTCATTTTCTCCTACTTCTCTCTCCATTCGCTGCCCCCCACTTCCCCTGAGCTCTGGGGGACTTATCCCTTGCCAGTTCTGTGAGGGACATTATATGAATCTCTTAGAATACACCTTGTATCCTAGTTCATCTGGTGTTGTGAATTATAGGATGGTGATCCTTTGCTCTAGGTCTAAAATCCATATATGAGTGAGTGCATACTGTGTTCCTCTTTTTGTGACTGGGTTACCTCATTCAGGATGGTTTCTTTAAGTGCCATCCACTTGCCTGTGAATTTCAAGATACCATTATTTTTTTCTTCAGAGTAGTATTCCATTGTGTAGATGTGCCACATCTTCATTAACTATTCTTCAATTGAGGGGCATCTACGTTGCTTCCATGTTCTTGCTATTACAAATAGAGCTGCTATGAATATAGTTGAACAGATGTAGTGGTTGCATGGATGTGAATCCTTTGGGTATATGCCTAAAAGGGGGATTGACGGGTCCTTTGGTAAACTAATTCCCATTTTCCTGAGGAACCGCCATACTGATCTCCAAAATGGCTGTATGAGTTTGCACTCCCACCAGCAGTGGAGGAGTGTTCCCATTTCTCCACATCCTCTCCAACATGAGTCATCATTGGTGTTTCTAATTTTAGCCATTCTGGCAGGAGTAAGATGGTATGTCAAAGTTGTTTTGATTTGGAGCATTTTCTTATGTCTTTCAGCCTTTTTGATTTCCTCTATTGAGAATTCTTTCTTCAGTTCTGTACTCCATTTTTAATAGGGTTATTTGGTGGGTTTTTTTTTTTTTTTTTGACTAGTTTCTTGAGTTCTTTGTATATTTTGGAGATCAGCCTTTTGTCGGATATAGGATTGGTGAAAATCTTTTCCCAGTCTGTGGGCTGCCATTTGGTCTTGTCCACTGTCTCCTTTGCCTTACAGAAGCATCTAAGTTTGAAGAGGTCCCATTTATTAATTGTTTCTCTCATTGTCTGTGCCCCTGGAGTTATGTTCAGGAAGCTGTCTCCTATACAAATTTGTTCAAGGGTACCTGCTACTTTTTCTTCTAAGAGGTTCAATGTGGCTGGATTGATGTTGAGATCTTTGATCCATTTGGACTTGAGTTTTGTGCATGGTGACAGGCATTGGTCTATCTGTAGTCTTCTACACACCCTCATCCAATTGTGCCAGCACCATTTGTTGAAGAAGCTTTCTTTGCCCCATTGTATAATTTTAGCTGTTTTGTTGAAAATCAGAGAGAGATCAGATTATCCTGCAGAAACTTCCCAAGTTTCAGCTCAGCCTTTGTCCTCTTCTGCCAGCCATTGGCTAGAGCCATTGGCTAGTGGCATCTTCTACTGGATCCTCAGCCCTCACCCCATCCCTGGGTTCCTGTCTGTGGAGAGACCACCTAGAGAGCTTGGACCACCCAAGGTTACAGATATTGAATTTCTGACCCACATAAGCCCTCTGGGGAAGGACCATAGAGAGAGGGGGAGACCCCACAAACACCTACTGGAAGAAGCTATGGGAAGACGGCAATACAAGAAAACACCTAACAACAGAAAGACAAGCATGACAACACAAGAATCTAGGGAATTTACACGAAATAGAACAGAACACAACAACAAAGCAGAGGAAGCAGAAAGGAATGACTTAAAAATTACCATCATAAAAATGATAGAGGCCCTAAAAGAAGATGTGAGAAAATCCCTTAAAAAAACAGCTAAAATTGTACAATGGAAAGAAGAAAGCATCTTTAACAAATGGTGCTGGCATAACTGGATGCTGGTGTGTAGAAGACTGCAAATAGATGCATATCTATTGTCATGCACAAAATTTAAGTCCAAATGGATCAAAGAACTCAACATAAATCCAGCCACACTGAACATCTCAGAAGAGAGGATGGAACGTACCCTTGTACCAATTGGTACAGGATACCTCTTCCTGAACATAACACCAGTAGTACAGGATATGAGATTGACAATTAATAAATGGAACCTCCTGAAACTGAGAGGCTTCTGTAAGGTAAAAGACACAGTCAATAAGACAAAATGGAAGCCCACAGAGTGGGAAAAGATCTTCAACAAGCCCATATCTGACAGAGGGCTGATCTCAAAAATATACAAAGAACTCAAGAAGCTAGTTAACAAAACACTAAAAATCCAATTAAAAAGTGGTGTACAGAACTAAATAGAGAACTCTCAATAGATGAATCCAAAATGGCTAAAAGACATTTTAAAAAGTGCTCTGTAGCCATCTGGGAAATGCAAATCAAAACATGTCTGAGATACCATCTTATTCCTGTGAGAATGGCTAAAGTCAGAAACACAAATGACAGTTTATGCTGTAGAGGATGTGGAGAAAGGGGTACACTTCTCCATTGCTTGTGCAAGTGCAAACTAGTACAGCCACTTGGGAAATCAGTATGGCAGTTCCTCAGGAAAATGGGAATATTTGGCATATACCTAAAAGATGCACATTCATGTAACAAAGACATCTGTTCAACTATGTTCCTAACAGTGTTATTTGTAATAGACAGAACCTGGAAGCAACCTAGATGTGCCTCAATTGAAGAATGCACATCCAGAGGCATCCTTGGGACCAGAAACCTGCTGGTGTTCATCTGTCTATGTTGTAAGTTATTTCTCCCTGAATAAACATCTATTCAACAAAAAAAAAAATAAAATAAAATAAAGGAGAAGAAGGAGGAGAAGAAGAAGAAAGAAAATGTGGATGTGCTACATTTACAAAATGGTGTACTACTCTGCATGGAAAAAAAAAAACACAAAAATACAATGGAATCTTGTCACAGACAAATGGATGGAACTATAAGAAACCATCCTGAGTGAGGTAACCCAGTCATAAAAAGACATATATTCATATTTTGATTTTAGACGTAGAGCAAAGGATCACCAGGCTACACACTTTCAGAGAAGCTAGGAAACAACAAGTACCCTAAGAGAGACATACATGGTCCCTCACAGAAGGGAAAGGAACAAGATCTCCTAGGCAAATTGGGAGCAGGCATGGCAGGAAGAAGTTAGGAGAAAGAGAAGGGGAGAACAGAAGAGGACAGGTGAACACGAGGGAGTAGTAAAATTGAGTCAGAGGAAGAATAGGAACAAAAAAAAAAAAAAAAAACAAGAAAAGAGATACCATAATAGAGGTAGCCATTACAGGTTTAAACAGAAATCTGGCACTAGAGAAAATGTCCAGAGACCTACAAGTATGACCCCAACTAACAATCTGATAATGACATTATATGTCATCTCAGAGTCTTCATCTAGTAAATGATGGAAACAGAAGCAGATACCCACAGCTAAACACTGAGCTGAACTCCTGGAATCCAGCTTCAAAGAAGGAGAAGTGATGAGCAAACGGGTCAAGACTAGGTAGGAGAAATCCAAAGAAATAGCTGACCTGAACAAGGAGGAGCTCATGAACCCCAGATTGATAGCTGGGAAACCGGCATTAGACGTGGGTCTAAGTCAGGAGGCCTGGGAAGTATATAGTACTTCTGACAATGAAACCACGATGTATCCCTAGAGCAGGAACAGACTCCAGTAGCCCATTCCCCATGAAGGGATACTTCCTTAGCCTAAAGACACAGGGGAGAACCTAGGCCTCCCCCAAATGATTTGACATATTTGATGAATCCCCATTAAAGGCCTTCCTTTAATGGAGAGTGGATGGAGGTTTGTGGGAGGCATGGCAAGATGGGAGGTAGAGAGAACTGGGATTGATATGTAAAATAAGAAAAAGTATATTTTCAAAAAGAACAAAATTTCATATGAAATGCCATAATGAAATCTATTATTTTGTATGCTAATTTTAGAAAAGAAAGACAAATGTGTTACAATTTCTCATTGTGTGAAATATTGAATTCTTATTCCTTAAGAATAAGATAGCATACTATTTAACATAGATGATAAGAAGCATATGATTTGACTACACATTTTAAGCATTTTAAAACTATTTAAATACAAATTGCTGACTTTTGCCTGGAAGGAATTGAAGTAGTGCCCTTAAATTTGCATTTCAAGTGAATTCCCATTTTCTCAGGGATAAAAGGAGCACATTTTGATGAGAGCTACTACTGGGTATGTGAGTAGGGAAGAGAGGGAATGAAGGAGGGAGGGAGGGATCGAGGAAGGAAGCGAGGGAGGGAGAAGGAACTGGTATCGATATGTAAAAAAATAAAATAAAAAATATATTGTAAGCAAAAATGTTATTGTTATTATAACGTAATAGACATAATAGCATTGACACTTATAATAAAGGTGATTTGAAGTAAAATGGGTGACTCTGAATGAAAGCATTTCTCAAATTGTTAAGAATAAGCACGCTAGTAAGAACTAAGCATCTGCCCACAAAGTGATATGCCATGCTTTGCTGATGCTCATGGAGACCTACCCTTTCCTAAACAGAAACTGAGGAGGAATGGATTGCGGGTGGGGTGAGAGGAAGGATTGGTAGGAGAGGTGGGTGGGGAAACTGCAGCCACTTGAATGTAACATAAATAAATATATGATGAATGAGTCAATAAATAATAGTATTTTTGTTCACTAGGCTAGTCAAGGATCTTTTCTGAAATCCTATTAATATTCTCTTTGACAGTCCCAGGTCACCAGCAAACAAGGGAGTTGGTAGCCACTGTACTGCAAATGTTCAAAGCCATTTACAAAAGTCTGCATTGGCAATTTATTTTAACACTATCACTCTACTGGAATGTTAAATAAAAGAAAAATTTGAGCTATCCATCACATTTTAAGTCAATAAAAATAACAATGTGTAATGTCTAATCAACTGTAGGTTGTGGAAAAAAGTGTTGAGATATGAAATACTGCGTGAATGTTCCCTGTTCATGCTTTCATTTCTATTGTACATGGCAACATGTTAAGGGATTATTATGAAAGAGAGGAATTCACAGTGAAGCAATGAGTAAATAAATATTTAATTCTGGAGAGAGCTGAAAGGGCTGTTAAAGTATTTGAGATGGGAAAGGACTTACTCCTGAACTAGACCAGAAAAGTATGTATAGAATATTGAGACCCAGGTGAGATTTAGGTAAAAGGTGACACCAAAGGTCATAAGTTACTATCACACTAGTAAATAAATAAATAAATAAATAAATAACTGGTTAAAGCTTAATGTTAGAAAATAATGCAGGCTACAAAGATGGCTCTATGATTAACAATAAGGGCTGCTCTTGCAGAGGACCCATGTTCAATTGTGAATTAAAACCATTTATAATTCCAGTACCCAAGGGCTCTACACTTCCTCTGATTTCAAGCACCAAGAATTTGAATGCTCCGTATCTACTCATGAAGGCAGAGCACTCACACAGAGAAAATTAAAGAAGTGAACAAAAATTTACTAATTGCAAAATTGCTCATGGAAATATCGAGAAATGAATCAGGATTTCCAGACGCTAATTTTGGATGCATCTTATATATAAACAGCAACAGACAGCAATGACAAGAAGATAAAATCACACAAAGCAAATATGAACTAATTTGATATCAACATTATTAGAGTCTTAATGCACGTTTTACAATTGGAAGTAGTATAATAGTAAAGGAACCAAGATGGAGAGATGTGTTTTAGTCATTAAAAACTTTGTACTTTGATCATCCAGAAAATAAGTTTGTAGAGACATATACTACTCATCATACAATTTATACATTTTATGCATATTACATTCCAGCCATTTCATTTTGCGCACTGAGAAATTAAGGAAAGATTATCTAAGTCAACAAACTAAGATTCTAGATCCACATGTGCTATGCCCTAGTTGGTAATGTTCAATAACCTTGGGACCTCAACACCCCTATCTGTGACTCAGCAGCATTAAACCAGATGATTTAGCTCTGATCTATCATCAAGGTAATTTCATTTATTTGAAAAAAAACTTTAAGGTATTTATCTATTTCTGCATGTATATATGTATGGTGTGTGTGTTTCCTTGAATGTGAGTGGACACACATGTGCTGGTGCATGAAAAGATATGTGCTAGTGCATATGGAGAGCTAAGGTTAATGTCAAGTCTTCTTCAAATAATTCTCCACATTTTTCATTGAAATGATGTCCCTCAACTGGACCTAGAAATCACCTACAAATCTAGTATGACTGGGTAGCTTGCTCTGGAGCTGTCCTGTCTCTGTCTTTCAAGGATGGAGATACAGGTGTGCTGCAACATCTACCAAGCCTTCCAACCAATGCTACATATCCAGTCTGTGACTGTCTTACTCTCGTACTTGAAGAGGAATAGCTTTAAGCACAGAGCAATTTTCCAAGCTTATTAATCTATTTTGCAGTCTTCTTATTTGGTATCCAATTCTGAAAAAACAACATTTTTTCTCTTTATATGTATCAGCTATGCTAATATCTATTTGAGTGTAATGTTTTTATTTTATTTAGAGAGAGAAAGAGAGGGGGGAGAGAGAGAGAGAGAGGAGTCTTTGGTTGACTTGGCACTCACTATGTAGACCAGGCTAGCCTTAAACTCACCAAAATCTGCCTGCTTCTGCCTCCCATGAGTTGTATTTATAAATGTATACCACCAGGATCAACCATTTAACTATTTAAAACATAGTATATTATCACCAATATAATGACTTATAACTATTAAATGGCATTAATCCAATTGTAAATGAACTTTAACTTGCATTAGTTTAATGCCGAATTAATCATCAAAACTAGTGGTTTGACTTCATTGGATTGATAAAATGATAAGACTCCTTTTATCATCATTAAATTGCTAGACTACAAAAATGCTTTGGTAGTTTGAGCTCCAATTTTTCTGAAATAAAATGAACATTCTAACTTCACACTGAGGTTATTTTTATATGTTTCTTTATAATTTCAGTGTCGTCCCTATGAAATTTCCCAACTTCATTTTCATTCTCTCCTACATACTGTGAAAATGTCTTCTAAAACCCAGAAGAATTAATAGATTATTTTGTTCATAGCCGTTATCACACCATCATAGTTACTCATTTGTTTATTTCCATGAAAATTAAATAAAAATATGAAGAAGAGTATTTCTAAAGATAGTCAGTGGCTTTGTATTAGTCTATGAAACCCTCTTTTAAATACAAGTAGAGGAAAATGTTGACAGTTATTGAAAGAGAATGAATGTGTCTCAAAAAGACATAACACATGTGTGCAAACACACACACACACAGAGTTTCTTATCTGGCAGTATAAGAAGATAAATTTTATTAAGGAAGAATAGGGGTGAAAGGAAGATATGCAGATAAAGGGAACAAATAAATGGAATCTGGTCAAGTTTCTTAAGTATTTTTCCCTGTGATTTGACAATATTGGTCTTCAGATAAATACAGAATCTCTCTTACAGTATAAAGATAATGATGGTTTTCATTAAACTTTTCATAAAAGCTACTTTTATTTGATCCCAGCAACAAGGATTTCACAAAATGGTTAGATTAAGCTGTAGGGTTAAGCTTCTGTTGTCTAGACAACTTGGAGTCTAATTCAAAAGGAAATCAAAGCCCTCAGATGGGTGCAAAATTCAAGAAACTGGATGTAATTTCACTTAAAGAATGAGCACTATCTGTTTTTAACATGCCAGAGTATAGCATTTTGATTCAATGCATTCAACAGTGAACCAAGTGTACCAAATTTAAGCAGAATTATAAGTTAGACTACAGTAACATTTTCTGTAAGTTTTGTTGCAGAATCCATTTAGACATAACAAAATTATTGCACATCTTTCTATGTGGGTTGATTGGAATGGATTGGAGACAAGATGGCACCAAGATCTCCCCTAGAATTTTGATTGTACTACAGTGTTACACCATTGTTAAGAACATCTGAGGCATCCAGCTTCCTGACAATCACAATCCAAGCATATACATTGGGAAACTCCTCTTATGGGGCTGGAGAGATGGAACAGAGGCTAAAGATGACTGTATCCCATCTCTGGAACTCATAAGGAGCAAAAAAGAGATTTGAGTCTTGCAATTGCTAACATACCTTCTTATATTTTCCATGGTACATTGCCCTGCTTCCAAATAAACAAAATTTTGATAAATGAATAAATAAATGCCCTGTTGTACATACCGCTCTTGAGAAACAACAGAACCTTTTTGACCCTGTTCTCCTTCTAGTCTCCTCTATCATTTACTTTTTTCTTTTAATAACAGAAGCTTTTAAAGTCTGGGATCAGTGGAAACAATAATTTTCATCTGAAGTTAATCCCAGGATAAATGTTTAGTTCCCAATGTTATGCAGCATTAAACCAATATACATTTTTGCAGTATTTTGTGAAATATATAAACATGGTAGGTGAAATAAATTGGCAAATGCACATAGGCTAACCTGGCAACAGCTTTTCCCTATCTATTGACAATAGCAAAAAAAAAAAAAAAAGTTTATTGTGGTTCTATTGTGCCCCAGATACTGTAGTAAGCATTGTGTTTGCTTACTTGTGTCTTCTCAGCATTTATTCTCATGACATAGGTGCCATCACAATCTTAATTTGGTAAATGTGACTGAGCATTAGAAAAACAAATTTTCTCTATCATACTGAGTGAGTTGTTGAACCAAAGAAACAGACATTTTTCTGAAAAATGTCTGTGCTATTTTCCATCAGATACACAAGCATTAGAAAAAAGAGAGAGGAGAGAGAAAATGGGGAGGGATAAAGAGAGGGAGACAAATTATGATAGTAAAAATTTCTTCTTTACTACTGTGCCCCAAGCCCAGCTTATCATGTCACAAAGTTTCAGAATTAAAAAAAAATCATAGACAATATTTTAAATCTCTAGAAACTCTTTTCTTTTAAGTTCAAATAAGTATGGGGAAAAAATTAATCCAAATGGATAATCCAAATATTTTCCAAGGCTGGTATGTTTCTCAAATATTTAGGTATTCTCTCTTCACACTACCCGTACTATCTAATTAACCCTTATCTTTTTTAACAAGGAATTTTTATCATAACTAAATTGAAAAAGTATAAAGCATTTTTCTCCTGAACGCTGCTTGAAGTTAGTATTTCTAGATTAGCTTTATCCTACTAGGGATGGTAGGAATGAATTTATCCAAGTAAACTGGTTATCATAGCATTGTTTCTTAAGTTATAAATTTCTAAAATATTTAAGTGGACATGGTCTAAAGCTTTACAACAGAAACAGACTGTGTAATGTTTCAAGGAAATTTAAAGCCCAGGAACACGCCCTCCCATTAAAAAAATCAATATAGCATAGCCAATAGAAATGGTTAAAATAAAAATATACTGTCTCTTGAATAAGAATGGGAATTTGAAAAGATACCTGTAGGGCTGGAAATATATATCAGTGGATAAGAGTGTTTTTACTAGTTCTGCTAGTTTTATTTCTCAATGCCTAACAACTGCTTATAAACTCCAGTCCCAGTGATTCCAACAACCTCAACCTCTTCTGCCATCCAAGGGCTTCTACATGCTCACAATGGCTCAGAATATATATATTGAATACGAAGTCTTAAAGCTAAAAGTAACATGCTTTAGTTTAGAACTTAAAAAGAACATTCCATTGAATCTGTAGGACTTGTCAAGTTCAGCCAACCCTTCCACTGTAATAAAATAAATTCTTGTAAAACTCCATGTTCTTTATTTATATTATCAATTAAATTTAATTTTAATTTTTTCATTTATTTTATATTTTGGCTGCAGTTTCTCCTCCCTCCTCTCCTCCCATTCCTACCTGTGGATTCCTGGGAGTTTCACTGTCCCAAGGTTTCTCCCTAACCCTGAAATGCCACTCCCTCTCCTGAAACAAGACATGTGTTTCCTTAATTCCCCCCTCCATCCAATGTCCAACCTGCTAAACCCCATTCTTCATGTTTCCATCCCCACTCCTCTGCCCCCTACTCCAGGAGATCTCTTCTATTTTCCTTTTCCGGGAAATAGATAACCACTTTGTTATCTAGCCTCTTTCAGGCTTTGGATTGTACCATGATTATCCTTTACTTTTCAGCTAATACCCATTTATGATTGAATATAAACAATATTTGTCTTTCTGGGTCCATGTTTTCTGACTCGGGATGATTTTTTCTAGTTCCATCCATTTGCCTGCAAATTTGAAGGTGTCACTATTTTTTTACAGCTTAATTGTGTAAATTTATAACATTTTCTTTATCCATTTTTTTTTTTTTTTTTTTTTTTTTTGGTTCAGGAGCATCTATTTCAAGGTTCTGGCTATTATGAACAATGTTGCTGTGAACATAGCTGAACAAATGTCCTCGTGGTATGATTGAGCATCCTTTGGGTATATGGCCCAGATTTTTATAGCTGGGTCTGAGAAACTGCCTCACTGATTTCCAAAGTGGCTATAAAAATGTTCACTCCCTCCAGCAGTCAAAGAATGTATCCTTATTCTACACCCCCTCCAGCATAAACTACTATTGTTTTTTTTTTATCTTAGCCATTGTGACAGGTGTAAGATAGTATTTCAGAATTATTTTGATTTGTATTTCCCTGATGGCTATAATTTTGCCTTGTTGTCAAAAATCAGTTGATCATAGATATGCGGATTCATAGCAGGGTCTTAATTAGATTCCATTGATCAACCTATTTATTTCTATGCCAATACCATTTTGTTTTTCTTACTACAGCTCTGTTGTAAAGCTTGACATCAAGGATAGTGATACCTCTGGAAGTTCCTTTATTATACAGGATGGCTTTTGCTATCCTAATTTTTTTCCACATGAGGTTGAGCATTGTGAAGAATTGTGTTGGAATTTTGATGGGGACTGCATTGAATCTGTAGATTGCTTTTGGTAAGACTGCTGTTCTTACTATGTTAATTCTATCCATCCATGTGCATAGAAAATCTTTCCACCTTCTGGTATCTTCTCCAATTTCTTTCATTAGAGACTTAAAGCCATTCTCTTACATGTCTTTCCACTTGTTTGGTTAGAGTTATTCCAGGATATTTTATATTATTTGTGGTTATTGTAAAGGGTGTTGTTTCCATGATTTCTTTCTCAGCTGATATGGGTTTGTCTATCTTGTTGGTTTTCTCAAAGAACCAACTTTTTTTTCATAGATACTTTGTGTTGTTCTTTTTATTTCTATTTCATTGATTTCATACCCTAGTTTTAATATTTTCTGCAGTCTACTCCTCTGGGTGTGTTTGCTTCTTTTACTTCTAGAGCTTTTAGGTGTGCTGTTACATTGCTAGTGTGAGATTTCTCCAAATTCTTTATTAAGGCAATTAGTGCTATCAACTTTTCTTCTAGCCTTGTCTTCATAGTGTCCAATAAATATGGGTATATTGTACATTCATTTTCATTGAAATCTACAAAGTCTTCAATTCCTTTCTTTATTTCTTCCTTGACCCATTGGTAATTCAGTTGAGTGTTGTTTAGTTTACATAAATTTGTAGGCTTTCTGTAGTTTGTGTTGATGTTGAACTCTAAACTTAGCCCATGATGATCAGATAAGATACAGGGTGTTATTCCATTTTTTTTTTTTTTTGATATCTGTTGATATTTGCTTTATGATGGAGTATATGTTCAATTTTAGATAAGGTTCCATGAGGTGCTTAGAAGAAGGTATATTATTTTGTGTTGAGTGAAATGTTCTATAGATGTCTTGTTAGTTCATTTGAGTCATAATATCTGCTAGTTCCCTCATTTCTCTGTTTAGTTTCTACCTGTTTAAAGACAAAAGGCATAACACAATATAATGTTAGTGAATTATTTAAAGCAATTTTAGAGATAGTTGTAAATGGGTGAAAGCATTAAAATGGCACTATTTTGTAGATTAGTAATATAGCTTATTCACTGCTTTTTATCTTTTACTTTCAAATTGATATTCTACTTAGATTTAAAAAAAGTGTTGTACATATTGTTTCAGTGATACATGATTTAAGGTTTATTTCAATTAGTTCATGAGGAAAGGTAGTTCATGAGTATCCTGGTATGTGGGTATATTATGACCTATCTACAGTATTTGAGTAAAGGTAATGGTTCTAGTTGTTGCTGTTATCAATTCTTTCAAATATGGAGATAGTCCATATTTTAATTTAAAACATTGATTTGCCTTTTATATCTCTATGAAAACATAACAGTTTTCTCACTGTGTCTAATTTCTTGTAAAAGAATTATTCTGTATAAATACTTTGAGGAAACAAAAAGACTTATATATATATCAGTAAGAGAAAGACTACTTTTCCTACAATGTCTTCCTTTAAAATAAGTCAGTGCCAATTTTTGCAACATGAACAGTCACAAATTTTCTAAGTACAAACTAATACAAAAATTCTAAGATCCATTTTTTGTAATATGAAGTAAACTATCTCTAGTAAGTCAGACCCATGCTATAAAAAAAAAAAAGCCAGTAAATTCAACAGAGTTTGCTGGTAAAATCTCTTCCTGGTTGTCTAGATCATTCCTCTCTTTCAAAAATATCAGAATTGGAGGTAAGCATGATTTACACACACACACAACACACAAACTAAGTTCCAGGCCAGGAAGTTCTGAGAAGGTTGGTCTTTTCTGATAAGGTAGGTCTTTTAAGTATTTCTCTCCTAAGACTGACCAAGTAATGTTTGACTAGTTGCTCTAGGCACATTATCACAAGGACATGAGTTTTAAAAAAGCTACAGCTAGGGGGCCAATGATTAACCACATAAATGGAATTGTTTCTTTGGGTGGGATCCCTCTTCTTCCATATCTTAGCATATTTGAGATAATTTACAAATTACATACTTCATCCTGCTATGTGACAGGGCTTCTTATCTGATGTTCCATTAATGTTAACCTCAAAATATTTATACCTTCATATGAACCTTCTCCCATTTGCATCATAAACTTCTTTCTGAGGATGGAATAGACTAGCTTTTCCTCTTATCTATACTGGTAAAATAAAACACTTTCTGTTTATATAGGTACTTGGCTCTTTTACATAAGAACAAAGATCTTAGTTTGATATTTTAATTTTGTTTTTGTAATTTGAACTTTTGTGCATTATCCAATAAATCATTCATAGTACATATGCCAAGTATATTTTTACTTATGTTTTCTTGCAAGAATTTTGTGGTTTCAGGTACTGCATTTAGTCTTTCATTGATTTGAAATTAATTTTTCTGAAATTTGTAAGACTCAATTTCATTATTTACCATATGGAAGTTCGATTTTTATACCACCATTCATCAGAAGATTACCTTTACCCATGTCTTTTTTGGAACATCTTTCAACAATAAGTTGACCTTATAAGTTTGGAGTTATTACTGAATGTTTTATCCTGTCTCAGCAATCTATGTGTGTTAATGGCAGTATCCCAGATGTAAATAACGTAATTTTAAGCAAGGATTGTTATGTCATTTATGGGTCCATATGAATTTTAGACTTTTTTTTTTTCAATTTCTGCTTATTATGAAAGCCGTTTCACTGAATAGATGTATTGTTGTAGACAGTATTGACATATTTAGCATTATTAAAGCTTCATGAACATAGACTATCTCCCCATTATTTGTGTCCTTTTAAAATTTTTTATCAATGTTTTGTAGTTTTCAATGTATAGGTCTTTAACCTCTTTGGTTAAATTTATTCTTACTATTTTATTTTTAATGTTACCTTTGAAAAGATTATTTTCTTGATTTTTTTTCTGCTAGGATGATTAACTGGGAACATAGGAATCACATGGACTATTATGCATATTATTTGCCTTATAGTTTTATTGACCTCACTTTCAAGATCCATTGTTCATTAGTAAAATGAAGAAAGTGCAAAAAAAAGTAAATATGAAAATTGAAAAAAGGTCATTTGTTCAATCTTGTATAAATATAAGCTTTTAGATGACTTAGAGAAATTTTCTAGGAAAATAGAGTTACAAAGAGATACAAAGAAATGCCAAGTGAAATTTTAGATAGCATACAACAATTAGGAGGGTGATCTTTTTTCCAGTGATCATTTTCTCTTCAATAACAACTGAAAATATTCAATCTTCCCAGAAACACCTTACATTATTATTGTCAATTTCCCACTATTTTTGACAAGGAATATGCACAGCAGAGAAAACCATAAGAAGTTCTGCATTTTAAAATATACACATGTCTTTTCAGATACATATTGTATAGGTTAGGCTGTTAACAAAAATATTTTTATTGTTCATATGATTTTTGACCTCAAAATGAAACTATGTTTCTATTTTTCTTGAACACATTTTATTAGGTATGTTTTTATAAGTTATTTTCCTTTATGGCACCACTGTAGATTAGACAATTTCTACCACTAAATTTTTAAATTTAATGTTACTTTCATGTTAAAAATTATCTTAAATTGCACTTTATTATTTGTCTATGTGCATGCCATAACACACAAGTGGAGGAAAGAGAACAATTTTCAAGTGTTGGTTCTTTTATTCCATTTATATTTTTATTTGCAGGCCCATTCAATTTTTTTCATTTTTGAGAATTTTATATATGTATACAATGAAATACGATCACACACATACCCCATTTTCCCACCATGTTGTAGCCAATATGCCCTACTGCCAAATTTGTAATTTTGTTTTGATTACTTACTAAATCCAGTTAGTGCTGCTCATCTGTGCATGGCTGTGGACACACACAGTAGAGCATGTGAAATTTTCCAGTGCCCATATTCTCACTAAAAATTATTCCTTCCATAAGCATCAATCAACTGTTCCTCAGTATGGAGCGAGGCCTAAAGATCATCTACCCCATCTACGGCAGTATTTAAGTGGCTTG
This sequence comes from Phodopus roborovskii, assembly GCF_943737965.1. Taxonomy (NCBI): domain Eukaryota; kingdom Metazoa; phylum Chordata; class Mammalia; order Rodentia; family Cricetidae; genus Phodopus; species Phodopus roborovskii. Next base: position 197,946 of record NW_026126061.1, on the reverse strand, counting down.
ATTTGGAGTGGGTTTTATTTACGAAACTGTAGCTGTGGTGAGGTCCCAATTACTATACCCGTCTCACATTCAGAATACATTTCACAGTACTCATTCTCATTCTTCAGCTCTTAAATTCTTTCTGCTTGCTTTTTGCACCTTGGTGGTGGCAGGATTAATATAGATGTCCCATTTAAGACTGAGCATTCAGTCTCTTATTCTAATACTTTAATCAGTCATGCATCTCTCCATTGACTGATGTCCCTATAAATAAAAGCTCCTCTGCCCAAGGTTGAGAGCATCTCAGTTCTATGAGTATGAATGTATATATAAGCCAATTTGACCTGATGACTACTTAGCAAAAAAACAGTATCAGATTCTAACATAGGACTTATGACTTTCTCAGTCTTGGATTTTTGACACATGCTATATTTTGTTGCTCTAGAACAATTGTTGCTTTTATATATTCTCAAATATTGATTTTCATACATGTAATTTTAATTTATAATCCTATGTGCTGAGCATCCATAGAGGCATACCGCACATACAAATACATACCCTTCTTTGAGTTTTTAGAGAGACTGTTTCTTTATGTATTTATATTTGTCCTGGAACTCAATCTGACCAGGCTGCCCACCAAGTCAGCAATCTGTTTGCCTGTGCATTCTGATTGTTGAGATTAAAGACCTGTACCACCAGTGCCCACCTGGTATCTTCCTTTTTAAAAAAGTGTTTTCATCTAGGACATTCCTGGAATAACTTTCTAAACTTCTGTACCCAGTGTTCCAGCAAGTAAACAGAAACAAGTTGTGTTCTCACATCTCATTTATGATTATATTCCGTTGACATACATTAGGTCATTCTAACAGTAAACATACTTGGGAATTCAGTATTCACTGAGAGAAGAAAACATTAACTCTCTACCTCAATACTTCACTTTAATAAAAGAGTAAACAAAGATTCAATAATTTTGTATTTTATGTTTTTCTTTTAATTTCAAAAACCTTAGACCTCACCTACTACTCAGCAGACATGTTCATATTTATCCATATTTTATTACATCATACTAAGCAATAAGAATAAACCAAAGACATACATACTAAATTCAGGATCTAGCTAGAAATGCATTCTCTTGCTTTTTTTATTGAATTTTATAAGAGATATTCACCAATACAATGCAACTGTAACAATTAACGTGTTACTATATTTATTACAATTTTTGATGTATTGTTATATGTGGAAAGTTCAAGAGAAATTATTTGAAAAATAGTAAAAGTAATGAGATGAAGCAATAATTGGATTTACTAGAATTAGTTTATTTTGTATATATGAGTGCTTTGCCTTACATGTATTGCACCATTTAAATACGTAGTGCTCATAGAGACCAGAAGGGGGCATTGGAGCCCTTGGAAGTGGAGTTACAGATGCCATGTGATCTGGCCTGTGGGTACTAGAAATCAAACCTATGTAATCTGAAAGAGCAGCCAGTGCTCTTAACCACTGAGCTATCTTTCTTGCTTCCAATGCAGTAATATTATTTTGCACATGTAGAAAAAAACAAATGGACAAATAATGTTATAGAATTATGATAAATAATGTGATGTTTTGCTCTAAGACAAGTATGATGTAAATAAGATGAATATGTATATAAAAATCACTGAAATAAAAAGCAATGTGGAAGAACAAACCCAAGAAGATGTATACTAAAATGCAGCAATTAAATTACATGATATTATAATAGTAAAAGGAAGACTCAGATAGCAATAGTCATTTTCATTAAAATGTACTTTAAAATATGAAAACAATAGAATGCAAGCTAATGATAAAAATATTCAAAAAAGGTAGTAAAAACAAAATTGTAATATGAGGAAAGATAAAATTGCATCTATAGTTTATAAGTTTTAACTACAATGAAATAAAACTTTCAGTTTACAAAGCATGAAACATATCAATGTCTTAGTACTTCCATGCTCAAATACCATATACTGGATGGCTTAAATATTTTGTTTTTACATTTTAGAGGCTATAATTCTAAGTCCATAGTGCCATTAGAATGAGTTTCTTTGACAGTTTCTCTTCTTGCCTTGCCTTCCTTTGAGCATTTCATATTCACATTTGGCTCTTTCTGTGGTCTCTCTTCTAGTATCTTCTTATTCTAAGAAAAGCAACCTTAGAGGATCAGAGGCTAACCAATATTACTTTAACCCTTTAAACATAAATCTCCATATCCACTAACATCTTAAGCTATTAACATGAACCTGCTATGTACACATTGTGGTGGGGAGCATAATTATGTATAGAACTTAAATAAATGTTTTATCTTGCCAATATATCAATAATCTCCTCCATGTCCAGGAGTTCTTCATATCTTTATGATCAGGAAATTCATTTGGCTGTTTGTTCAAATACAGCTGGGATCTGGTTTTATGAACAGCATGATAGAGACACAGTTATATCAATTTGTCCATGTATAAGGGAGTAATTGAGACAGAAGAACTATAGCTTATGACACATAGACTATTTACTGTCTATCCCCTTCCAGTAAAAGTGCATTAAATTATGGAATAAGTGGTAATGAGTCTCTCTATACTGCCAGCTTCCAAATAACAAGAAAGGTACTTATTATTATTTTTGATAACTTGGCCTTAGTTTAGGATTGTACCTTAGCTCTTACATGTTAAATTAACTCATTTATTTTATTTTCTGGCTCATGGCTTCTTATCTCATCTCTCCATATTGGTCATACTGCATGCTCAGCAACTGAATGCTGACTCCACTTTTTTATTCCCAGATTACTCTCTCTGCCAGGAAGTCCCACCTATATCTTCTGAAGGCTGTTCAGCATTTTATTACACAAATCACAGCAATACATTTTCACACAGTGTACAAATATCCCACAATACTAAGGCACACCAGAGTAAATGTTACACAATGTATAGTACATGGAAATAAGCAATAGAGAAACTGGCAGGGTTGTATTATTTTGCAGTTTGTATGGGACAGAACCAGCTGCATACAAATCCAAAAATATTGACAATGGTTACCCGTGTACTTTTACACATGTTGTACTCTGAACAATACAAGATACAGTCAGTGATGAGGGTTTATTGTTTTCCTTAAAGGAAATGTTATGATCTTTACCCTCAGTACCTATAAATGTTAAATTTTTTGAAAGTAAGATCATTACAGGTATAATAATATTGTTCACAAGGTGATTTTTAATCCAATATGAGCGTGTCTTCATAAGAAAAAGAATTGGTAGCATGTACACAAAAGGGAGGAGACTATGGGAAGACACCCAGACACAAAAGGAAGATGGTCATAGATGATGGAAGTTGGGACTGGATAGTAATGCTTCGATCAGACAGGTAGTGACAAGTATTGCTGCAAAGCAGAAGCTAGAGAAAACAAGAGATGACTATGAGTGACAGGCTTCCACAGTAACACTGCCATGGTGATGCCATAATTTTTAAAGCATCTGCCTCTGAAACTGTGAAAGAATAACCACTCAATTGTATTATTTTGTTCCAGCAGCTCCAGGATAGTAATACAGTCACTCAGTCCATGATCATTTGAGTCTTATCAGAAAAAGCAAGCAATAGGGGATCTTCTGGACTAAAAGTGCTAAAGAGGTAAGAACACCACCAAAGCAAGACATGTGCTTTCATAAGGTTATTGTTATATCTCATTTAATGTTTTTTTCTTAATTTTTATATATTTTTGCAGGAGGTGGTCAGATATTGCTTACCACATTGTTTTATAATAAAGGATTCTATATGTCTTTTTTCCCTATATTGTTGTTGTTGTTTTAGGTGGTGTCCATATCAACCTAGGACTGATAATGTAATATCTGAAGTTGATGAAAAATGGCAAGATTATACTAGTCTTTCTTCTTCTGCATCTTCACTCACAGATGATGTAGAACAATTAAAGCAATCTTTGAGGGAGTTCTGAACACGTTGCTCCCAAATATCTTTCTCTAGAATATTGATTTTTCTAGCTGAAAGCACTTGAGAAACACCAGATAGAACAAGGGTAATCTGACCTCCCCTTTCTACCTAAAAGAAGGTCAATAAATTCCCTGTGAAGAAAGTTGCCTCAGAACCAGGGAAAGAATGCTTATCTGAGACGGGAGACTGGGAAATAGATCTGAAATGGAACTGCACAAACAAACATTCAAAAGTAATCTTTCTTTTCCATTTGTTTTACTCATACATTTTCTAGCTAAATATCCAAAATTATATCACCCTAGCCCAAACCTCTTTTTCTTGTTGCTTCTCCACAAATTTTCCATGTCTTCTTATAAAATGTATATAAACTCTCAGTTCTAACTGCATCTTTGTTTCTTCATTTTTCCCCTAGAAGAACTCCTGTGTTCATTAGAAAATGTTAGATTAATTTGGTTTACTTTTTCTACTGTTTGTCCCAGGCCCTGCTGAAAAACTAAGTGTAGAGGCAAGTTTCTCTACCTTACTGCTGTCGCCAAATTCTTTCTGATATTCAAACATTTAATAAGAACCAGACATGACTTGCTCATGTAAATATATGAAGTTCTAGGTCTTTGTTTATTAGTCTCCTTTGTAGTGAGATATTCACTTTGTCCTAAACTGTGGCACAGACCATGCCTATTGGTGGTGGGAACAGGGACAGACCTGGGGGAAATAGGTCTGGGGAAGGGGCCCAGAGTGCTCTCTTGATTGCAGGATGGGGACAGAAAGCATCCGGAGGCATCATTGGTACAAAGAACCTGCTCATGTTCATCTGTCTCTTTTAAGTTATTTCACCCTGAATAAACATCTATTCAGCATGTTTATCCTCATCGTTATTAAACCATGATACTCCTTCACAAGGTGTCTGCATGCAAGATTCACTTGATGCACAGAAATTACACCCTGGTGTCCAGATTGAACAAATTTCAGAATAAAACCACAGACCGTCAGAGGTATTACATCTCCACTTGGCCAAACAGACCTAGAGGAAGAATACTCGGTTTCACCTAATTATGTAAGGACCATATGCCTATCCATTTTCTCTCAATATTGTCTATATTAAAATGGCATTTATTTCACCAATGAAAAATAATTTCTAGTCAGTAATATGTGAAGTACTCAACTTTTCCTGTTGTTCTCAGACAAGGACACCAAAACATACACTAATTAGAAAAATCATATTCTAATTAGACAATTCAAATGATAATTAACCTATGTGAAGTGTGAATGCCTAATTAGGGCATTTCAAAGTTAACCAATAGAGTAGAATTAAATTATACTTCAAGTTATTATAAAGTAGAAACAATACAGTAGGTCATAGTAATAGGGTAAGACCATAGATTTTTCCAAAAGATTCCACTTATCTGAAAACAGAGCAGAGAAATGGACTTAAGCCCAGATTTTATTAACATAGTTAAAACATAAAAGGAAACAATATTTGTAGCCATAATTTTATTCATCCCTTTAAGTGTGTGTGTGTGTGTGTGTGTGTGTGTGTGTGTGTGTGTGTGTGTGTGCGTGCTTACCTCAAAGTCAGGATTAAATGTTTTGTGGAGTATTCTTTTCATATTGCTGATAGCTGATTGACAATGTTCACACAAAAACTTTGGATAAAATAAGTATGCATATTATGTCTTCCTTGCTACTACAATTAAGTATGTTTGCTTGGGTTGGTACTTTTTCTGATCATATTTAACTAAAATAACCGCATTTGTTTTCTCCTGTGTTCTACTCCAGAAAAGAAGGAAACATGAAAATACATTAAAAAAATGTATTTTATACCAGACATAACTGGAAATATGATCATTTTATTAATCTTGACTACAACATGCTGTGAAATTTCCACACTCCATTTAACTTCCATATGCATCTGTTCATATGTAAATAACTCCCAGGATACCTAACTTTCTTTGATGATTTACCCCAATTTAAAACTAATTATCATACATTTCCTAATTGTGAGGGGGAAAATGGCTTGCTTGATTTTAATTCAGGATTGGTGCATGCTATAATTTAACACTGAACAATGTCCTATTTCATTTTCAGAAAAACTGAAAGACTATTATTGGTTATCAGCTTAGTTGTCAGTTGACAAAAACATAACTAGACAAAATGGAAAAAATATTTATAAATTCATGAGATTTGATTTTGATTTGGACATTTAGAGGTTTAATAACAGTAACACATCAAATGGGAATATCTAAGTTCCAGAGGGTAGAGTTAAATTCCAGGAGAGAGGAAATTACATTGTTAACAGGATAGCCTCTAGGGAAATAACAAAGACATCGAGAAGGCAATAGAGTATATGCTGGAAATCCTCTAAAATTAGAGTGGAAATTAGAAGACCATGGCTGCTACTTATTGACTGCTTAACCTTAGGAAAGTCACTTAATTTCATTGAGACTCTGGTTTCTTTTATTTAAAGGTAGAGTAATTATATCTTATAAATCCGAGAACTTAGCTTAGCTCAAAGAAATCTGTGTCATCAGTTTCATTCTTTATTTGCAGTTTCATTCATACTTCCAGATAAACTCAGATTTCTTGATTTCTTTGGTGTGTGTGTGTGTGTGTGTGTGTGTGTGTGTGTGTGTGTGTGTGTGTGTGATAAGTGTGTAATGTATGTGCATGGGAAATGTATTATGACATATATTTCCAACTGTACTACTTCAGACAGAAATAGGGAGAGATAGAGTTAAAAATGATCCTTTACTTTATGTTGGAGAGGACTTCCATGACCTGGAAGATGCATAGAAGTCTAGAAGTCAGCACCTCATGAGTCCCAGGGATCAAATTCAGGGCATAAAGCTACAAAGACGGTACCTTTACCTGATAAGATATTTCACCAGACTATCTTCATGGTTTTAAAAGATTTGGCCTAAATTGAGCATATCTATAGTAATGTATTTCTAAAATTCTACCAGGAATTGGTTTGTTTAGAAGAGGAACAATGTGTATTTTAAATCTTGCTAAATACTAATTTACAAAGTCATAAACACTCCCCTCATATTTTATAGACTAGAAATGAACTATTTACCCTTTTGTGTTTGTTTAATTTTGTGTTGAGTAAAACCCAAAAGTCAGGATTGTTACAAAAATGTCCAAAAACATAATATCATTGGAAGTAAATTTTCCTTTGCTATGGTTTGAGCAATAATAAGCACTGTATTCTCTATGATCTCTACCTCAGTTTATCAATGTAATGTCATTCCTCCAAAGCAGCTATATAAAATATACATACAGATTAATATGACTATGTCTCAATAAAAATCTATTCATGAAAGCAGAAATCAGCTGTTTATTGTATTTAGCTTATGGGACTTAGTATATCTATAGTAATGTTCACATGACCCTTCATTTTTCTACCAGTCATTCAAGAACTTGAATGATCTTGGGAGAAGAGATGTGAGGCACTATCTTGAATTCTCACTTTCCATTTGCATTTGACCCAAAACAGTATATGGAATGTTCTTGGCCTTACCTTATTTTTGTTGATTCCTTGAAGCTAGCGTGATAGCATAAACTCTCCTGTAACCATCTAAAATAAAGATAAAGGCCAAGCACAAATAAACATTTCCTGTAACTGCTTTGTGAAAGTTCAGAATCTGAGATCCAAGAGTGTGAAATACATGTAGACTCTGCTTGGAAATTTGTTAGCTCCATTTTTTTCTTTGGCTAAAATGACCATGTACATGCATGTGTGCATTTTCTATACATTTGAAAATTTGCAGGATCCAAAAGTGTACACCACTGAAAAATCACAGACTCATTCTTTCAAAGATTCAGCAGCCTCCTTATGAAGGCAGAGCACACTTACATAACACTTAAGAAAACTACTAAATAACATTCACAAAGCCAAACATAAGAGCAGTACATCTTTATAGACTAGAATTTGACAACACCAGGCTGTAAAGGATTATCAGACCCAGGTAACAAATCCAAGAGGAAGTAATGTGGGATAGTATTTAACATTCCACCACAAAAAAAGAGGATTAAAAACTTTCCTTTGCCAACAGTGCTTCCTTCAAGTCTAAATCTGGTAAGGTCCTTTAAGTGCCAAAAAAGAGGGCAATCTCTCAGAAAAAATGAAAGTGAAGCTTAACTTACTAGCAAGGTTGTATAAAAAACATTGATTGATATTGTTTAGGTAAATAAAATATCAATATTTAAGTTTATAAGAATATTGGTGTGCTGATCAATATCCAAAACCTAATTTAACATTCATATCCCACAAATGCCATTTTGGGACACTAAGTATGCATTTACATGTTGATATAAAATTGCACAAATTGTCTTTGGTGTATTTTCTCGAAATTTTTCCTTTATAGTTCATGACTTTATATTGCAGTACTAGGGACTGAACCCATGTTCTTGCACAGGCTAAACAGGCAATCTACCTTTGAGCTATATTCCATGTACATAAAAAAGTATTTCAGAATATTTAGTAAGTTTGCAAAGGAAAATAGCATAAAACATAAGGTTAACAATTTTCTTTATAAAATGTTATCTGTTTTATTGTTTTGTTTAATTTTAATAAGTGATTTAAATATTGTAACACTTATGTATCAGTAAAAATATGTTTTAGAAAGTAGCTGTGATTTGATCTAAGAAAAATTAATATACATAAAAAATTTAAAAACCAAAGCCCATAACAATAATAGTAACAGATCATTACAATTCACAAATAATTTAATCACGGTCATTTTAACAAACAGTGCTCATTTGTACTAAACTTTAAGTATATTTCCTTTGCTAGAATTTGACTAGTATTACTGCTTCAAGACAAATTCAGCTATCTCTGTATTTTAAGTGACTTTCAAGTTGGCTCAAGAAATACTTCTCAGTAACTGTTAAGCAATAATAGCTCCTTAAGTGAGTCAAGATGATAAGCGTTTTCTTGCTTCTTTAATACTAACATCAGTGAATCCATTTTATACATTTACAGCTCAGCTAATATGTCCTTCAACAGGTGAAAAATGAAGATGAAGGTGGCTAAAGTGATAGCATTTGGAACAAAATTCAAAAAAAAAAATATCTCAGTTCCCTACCTTTATAAAACAAACCATCAACCATATGTGTAAACTTTTGAAGAACTCTGTTTCTATAACAATAACATGTATGGCCCTTAACATCACTTATAATTAGTAAATGCTGTATGGGACAGTCAAATTGGATTCTGTACAGGGGGGGAAATAGATCAGACACTGGAACAAAAGATATTTGAGACACTACTAACCAAAGAAAAAACAGATTTGGTAGACAATTTATGCTATTATTAATTTATCTATATATCTGGACATCTCCCCATGGAGATTTACCCAATTTTGCCTTTTAACTGCAGGCATCTGCATCTCTTTGATGGGGACATTTCTTAGGCTGTTGGAGTCCACTCTTGGATAGCAGCAAAGAAAAAAATGATCTTATACCAAAAATACCCAGTTAGTCTTGGCCTATAAATATCATAGTATTTCAGATTCCCTATCCCTTCGAAGGCTTAGGCAATTTTCCCTGGGGTAAAAACCCCCAAGCACATTGGCTAATCCTAAATTGCTCACAGTGATACTTGTTCTACCACACAGCGTTTATTGACTGCCTTTATTTTCCCATATCTTTTGGTATTTGCATGGATCACATAAAATATATTCTATGCCCATTCACATCATTATTCCAGCTGTGTGTTGGGAGGAGCTAAACATAAATATTACCTGTTAAGTTGACCCTTGTCTCACTCTATATCTATGTTGCTATCTGCCTTGAATCCTTTCTCTTCTTAAGCCTCCACTCTGTATTTTTATTTACTGCTAGATCCAGCCAAGACAGCTATACTATTACCAGAACAGTGGACCTTGCTTAAATTGTGAAGCTGTGCATCTTTACCTCCAGATACTTCAGTTGCATAACACAACATCCAGAACAATGGAAATTTTATTATATGAAAACTCCTGATTGTTTTATGTTTCTCATTTTTTCCCAAGGGACACCTTTCATTTATGATAAAAATTACATTATTAAAATCTTCCTCCACTAGTCACTGGAAAAAAATCTCTGCTGTATCGTCCTGTAAATGCACTTCTCAAAAACCACATATGTTATTGTCAGATATTGCTTGCTTTGCTTCCCTGTTTTTATAATGGCTGACTTACAGTTTGAAAATTACTCAACTGATAAGACTGTATCATATTCCAAATTATATGTTTCAGATTCTAGCCCAAAATTTTACATGCAATTGAAAGTATTAAATGAAGACAGAGAGAAGTATGACATATTTTTTGTTGTTTTGTTTTATTTTGAGCTCACTTCCATAATAAATTTTCACTTCCATAATAAATTTTGCCACCTTTCTTAAGGATAAGAAAAACAGAAACTACCATCTCAAATATACAGTGAGTTGGCTAATTCCACAAGTTCTGTGCCATACAGGGATTCTCAACCGTCCTTATTCTGCAACAGCTTAATAAAATTCGTTCAACTGCCATGGAGTTGCATTCCACAGACTCAGAAACACTACCCTAGCATATTTTACAGGCAGGGTGTATTGTACTTCAAATGTCTTGTGAATAGTTTGGTGTTCATCTCTCTATTTTGATAGCTGGCAGAGTTCCTTCCTGCACCAAAGACACTAGAACATAGGTGTAAAAGGGTCCATGTAGGCACCAGCTGTACTTTTCCACATTCAATTAGTTGTATGGTTGTTGTCCCTAACAACAAGATCCCACTGTCTCTTTTCCGCTAGTAACTCATTGAATAAGCAACAGCTTGAGTTGTCTGGGGATTTCCATGGGACCTACTAGGCCAACAATGCAATTGCTTGCAACACAGTCCTGGTACTGAAAGCCTCTTTTGTAACAAGATATAGCTATTTGGGATTCTGCAACCCCCAATAGGAGACCTTGTTAGTATCTCCTTTATAAATATTCCACTACAATAGGTTTCTATAACATCCCAGATGGCCTTCAATTCCACCTGTTTCTACTAAATTTCTCCCCATTAACTTTATCTCCCCTTTTCTTCCCCTCCTTATCCTCCTATTTGTAACCTCACCTTCCCTTAGTCCACCTTTAAAATCTATTATATTTTCCCATCCCAGGGAGATCCATTTGTCTCCTAGTCCCTTCCTCTATACTTAACCTTTCTGAGTCTACAGACTCTATGCTGGCTATTGTTTATTTAATGGCTAATATCCACATATTGGTGAGTACATACTAAATTTCTCTTTCTGGGTGTGGCTTACCTCACTCAGGGAAATTTTCTTTCTAGTTCATGCAACTTAAGGCCCACTCTCAGAGATGGAACACATATGCAAGGCTCCTTAGCTGATCAAGAGACAGAGACGAGATAGCTCAAAAACCTAGTATAAAACTAAACAGTACCAGTATAAAAAAATAACCAATAAACTGACTCATAATTATATTCTGCTATACTCATTACAGTGTCTTATTTGGTCACCATCAAGGAACATTCTCCTGCATCAGATGGCAACAGATCCATTGCCACAGACACACAGTACCGGGAAGAGTGTCTTTGGAAGCCACAGGTCTAAATGGGATGTCTTCATCAAAACTCTCAACTCAGAACTCAGGCAACTATGTGAAAGAGAAGGCAAAAATAGTGTAAGAGCCAGAGGGGATGGAGGATGCCAGGACAACAAGACCAATTGAATAAACTAGGCAAAGCTCTTATTGTTGTTCTTTTGATACAACTATTGCCTAAGAAACACAAACACCAGACTCAGTGCCCACTTGGAGTTTATTGAGAGAGGGGAGAGAAAGGGGGGTAGCTGGTGGCCAACCGAAAGCAGGAGAGAGAGAGAGAGAGAGAGAGCAAGAGAGGGGGCCAGAGGGGGGGGGCGCGCTTGGCACGATTGCTTTGAAAGGGGGGCTTGCGCATGCGTAACTGAGTCCTCTGGCAGCCAGGTAAAACTTGACACAGGGATGACATGGCCATGAGTGTCCCGCCCATCGTTGGGGGTGGGGTTCAGCAGGCTGCTGATTCCTAACATTTATGACCTCACTGAGACTAAAGCAACAATCACAGGATCTGTAGAGGTATATATATATATATATATATATATATATATATATATATATATATATGTATGTATGTGTATATGTATATATAAATAATACTTTCAGCTTAGTATTTTTTGGGAACTTCTGAGTATGTGAATGAGTGGGTCTCTGATTCTTTGTGTTCTTTAGGCTTCTCATCTTTAGGGCTGCCTTGTCTACAATCAATGTGATGGCTTTGTGTTATCTTGAAAGACCCCCACTATGCATATTGCCTGTTTGAACTGTTCTTGCCAAGTTGACAAGGTCAAGTTATGGGAAAAGTACAGGAGGGAACCAAGTGTTGCTCTCATCTGATGCCAACCAGATATCTGTGGTCTGCAGCTTGGACCAAAGCAAGGTCAGCAGGACAGTATCCAGGATGCTGAGATAGTCATAACTGAATTTTTTGTATTCTTTGTGCCCAACTTGAATAAACAACTCTGTCCTTGCTTAACTACAATCGCTTTATTTAAATGGAATAGTAAATCCCTGTAACCATGCTTCAGCTTCTGTAAGCCTGCTTCTTGCCACCCCAATCGTATATAAACTGCATATGTTTTAACCACAGCACGCTCAGTCTCCCAAAAGACTGAAGCATCCACAGGTACCTGTGTGAGCAATAAACAGCCTGTTTGCGCTTGCATCCAGTGGTCTGGTATCCTCTCTTGAGGCAAGGGCCTCTCCTTGATAGGCTCCAAACTCTTGGGGTCTTTCAATCTTATTATATTTTCTTAATTTTATTCATACAATAAACCTAGGGGTTGGTAAAGTGGGACTCCAGGGGACTGAACTAGGCCTTTTGTATGTGGGAGACAGTTATAACATTTGCAGTAGCTGAGGGTCCTTGGCAGTAGGACCATGATACAAAACTAGTACATGAGCTAGCCTATTTAGGTCCTTTCCTTTGGGTGGTAGGCCATGCACATTAAAACCATGATATAGTCCTGGAACTTGAGCTATGTTGTTAGAGACCATTCCCTATGGTGGGATGACATGCTCAGTCTTAATGCATGGGAGAGAGCATCGGACTGGCCCCATACTATTGTGCCAGACTATGTTGATTCCTCACGGGATCCCCTACCAGTGAGGAGGGGTGGGAGGAGACAAGGAGGGTGATAGGAGGGTGTAGTTGGAATGTAAAATGAAATAAAAATTTTTAAAAGTGGAGAAAATAAAGTATATAGCAAGGGAAATCTGATGGATGTGGTTGTGCAAGTCTTTGATTATTGCACTTGAGAAGCAGAGGTAATCTGATTTCTCTGAATAATTCACTGTTGTATGGCATGTACCTCAGAATTGTTACATTCCCTCCAAACTGAAACTTTTCCTCCAGGAAGGAAGACCAGCTCAGAAGCCTCAAAATATAAACAAAGGGTCACAAAAGATTTCAGCCATTTTTCTTTTAAATTGCTGCTAAAATGTAAACTCAGTGTGTCCATTTCTACAGGATGTCAGAAAGAAATCTGTATATGAAAATGACAACAGCAACAATAAATTCATTTGTTAACAACAAGTTTAGAATTCTTTAGGTAAATAGTCTTTTGGTCATATGATAATGTCCTTCTGTAAGTCTGTCCTTCAAACATAGAATTTTTAATGCTGTCTGCACAAAATATTTTTAAATAATATAAAGCAAATCAGAAATTTGTCTTTAAATAACTGACGACTCATCTCTTCAAGTTTTGCAAGGACATATTTATATTTGGCACATGCTATAAATAACAGCTGGTAATTTTGCGACAACCATTTTTCACTCATTTTGCCTTCTCCCAACATTTATGATTTTTCTTAGGTTCAGTATTAGTTGAACTCCAGTACCACAATACAATATGCACTGAGCCATTCTTATTAAAGTATCTTGCATTTTAAATCCTCTTCCTAGCTCACTGTTGTTTGGCATGTCTCTCAGAATTGCAACATTCTCTCCAAATTGAAATATTTCCTCCAGGATGGAAGAGAGGCTCACAAGCCTCACAAGGTAAACAAAAGGTCACAAAAGATCACAGGTGACTTTAAACAAAACGCTGAAGATTCTTAAGGGCCCCTACCAAGAGTATAAACGGGAATAAATAGTTGCTGGGGGTGGAGGCTCTGACAGTCAAACTGCAGAAAGAGATTTTTTGTACTGGGGAGCTGCCTGCAAGCTGTCCAGAAAATTCCAGCTTTGCAGTTTTCCAGTCACCACCTATGATGGGGTGGGCTTTCTGAAGATGCAACTGCTGTTGATTATCCTTCTCTTGTAAGTAACCCCTCCACATATTTCTCATAATATGCTCAACAACAACAAAATGCACGGGTTCACCAATTGGACATTGATAGGAATATTATTTTGGTCTGCTCTGGGATATCTTTCTGGGGTGAGTAGATGCGTATGGTGTTTGTGTGTGTGTTGCATCTCCCCCAGAAAAAGTCTGTATTTAATACTTGGCCCCAGAACAGAGATAGGAGAGAAAAAAACATGAGTTGGAAAGGAGTGATTTTATGCTCCTGGTTATGAGTAACAAAGTATGCAACCGAAGCTCTGAGGAGAGATTGTGATGCATGGAGATACACTGATTGTCCTTACTGTTTCTGTATGCTGGACCTTATTGTACTCTTGTGCTACAGCAGTAGTTGCGTAGCTGTTGGTATGGCGAGTGAGACATGCTACTAAGGCTGAGCCATCAGAATTAAGAGGGTCTATAGGGGGAATGCCAGGATGGCAGTCTTAGATTGTATATTATGGGGTGGCATTTTGGCTTGCACATTGGGGTCCACCATTTGAATATGAAGATGCCCTGGAAAGAGTTAAAGATTTTTGAGGAAATTTTGCACTCTGAGAATATTATACAAATGTGGAAAACAGCAGCAGAAATTGCCTGGCCACTGTTGTATGTAGCTAGAAATAAATCTGAGGCTGATGTTGTGGCAATGCAGAAACCAGTTTCTATGAAGGAGCAATTGCAATAAGAAATGGAGATATACATAGCATCCTATATATTAGCCTCTGATGAGTCAAGGAAATTAGATAAACAAGAGGATGTGATGGGGATATTGGCTTGCAGTTTCTTATAGCTTGGGGGCTGAAATACAGAGTACAATTTTAAATCCACATTTGAAATGACCTTCCTAGTATCAAAGAGCTTGGACTCCAGGGGAAGGATCAGAGCAAGAAGGAGGACAAGGTGGAAGTGATAGAAGATACCCCTCAGGTGTGACCTTTTATAGAAAAAAAGCAAACTATGTAATTCAACATGCAGATAAGGGCATTACCATCTATTCATTTAGTGTTATCACCAGACGTCAGTGGTGCACGCCTTTGATCCCAGCACTGGGAAGGCAGAGGAAGGCGGATATCTGTGAGTTTGAGGCCAGCCTGGTCTACAGAGTGAGTTCCATGACAGCCTCCAAAGCTACACAGAGAAACCCTGTCTTGGAAAAAAATGAAGTGATGGTAATCAAGGAATATTGAGCATTTCAATTTGGGCAACTCCCAAAGAAGCAATGGAAGAGCTTGTCACACCTTTACTGGTGAGGCTGTGGGACAGGAGAGCAAATGCAATCAGTCTGACTACTCTGCAAGCAGAAAAACTGAGAAATAAAGCTACCCAAACCTCCTTATGGTAAAGGATGCATTACCCGGGAGAGTATCTGGGAAATCAGTCTGTCTTTGATGGATTGGCTTATCAGAGCCATTGGGAACAATCATTACTTCCATCTGATGTTCTTATAGATATCAGGTGCTGGAAGACTACAGAAAAGGTACTATAGAGTATGGTAATGAGGAAATTAGGTATGAAGAGAGCAATATATGATGCCCTGGTCACTGGACCAGATAGAACCCTGTTCACCAGAGATTTAGGAGAGACACTGACCAGGAAAACTAGAGAAAGAAAGAGGTGTTTGGACTACACAGTTACATAGAAGCTCCATAGTGAGCTTCAGGATTGCAGGTTTTTTGAAGACTTCACCCACATAGGGACGAGCTTTCTGGTGATGCAACTCTTTTTTGAATTTTTTCTGCTATGTGTAAGTAAACCATTATGCAATGTCTTATTAGTAACTCCAATGAGAAAGCTTATTGGGAGAACAGTGCATATTACTTTAGTCTGTAAGGAGCTACCTTTCTGGTTTCAATAGAAATGTATATTGTATCTCTCCAGGAAAAGTCTTGTCACTTAACACTAACCATTAAAGATGTTATTAATGCTACTTATATGATATTAATATTATATATATATATATATTCTTATAGAAAACACAAATAGTTTACAATAATCATTCTAGACTCATATAATGTCTGAAGAAAACACTAAAGCTATAGTCTGGCAAAATAATTTCTGAAGAAACCACAAATGTCTATAGAAGTAAGGACATAAAGTGGCCAATAAGATTTTGAAATGTGGTCTTTTGAAATAGGGAAAAAAGGTTAAAAAATGAATATGGGAAGCTGAACTCTTCGAGGAATATAGAGAAAAACAAAAAGGTCAAGTAAGTCTCACAAAGAACTTGTATGCATAAGATAGTATTTAAGTAAGTGGCCAAAACACACTACATGGTAATATAAGAAACCTGGGTGGGTAGTCATGAAGACTGTCTATGTGGGACTGGTACACAATAAATTAATTCACCTTTTGAGTCAGAATAAAAATAGGTTGAATAATGCACTGTAACATAATAAATTAGGGGAGTGGATACTCACCAGGGTATTATTATCTACAGCCTAACTAGTGTATTATCTGCAGTGTGAAACAGTGGGATTTGGAGATCTCTGTGAGAAATGCTTGTTTGAAATGGGTGAGTATTTTTTGGGTCCATTTTACTACCATAAAATTTACACCATGAGGATAGTCCTGAATGGGTGGTGTAGAGTCCCTAAGGGGTTAACCTGAACCACTGTGCAAGTCAGTTCCAGTTGTACAGTTACCACTAAGAAAACAAGGGCCATGAAAATTAATGCAGTTTGTTATTACAGTGTGTAAACTCTGTGGTATTAGATTGCAGCATTCTGGAGCTAGCAGTTTGGAATTCCTGGACTTAGTCTGTGAAAATTCCCTAAGGGGGACCAGATTGATTTTCTGCTCTCATATTAATGGTCTTTCCTCTACAGGCAGCAAAACCCCAAACTCTAGAACAATGTCAAGGAAAGTGAAAGAATGCTGGAAAAGAGTGCTTGGCTCATTTGTTGCTTTCCTGTTCTCCCTACTCCTACTATTCCTAGGCAAAGTAGGCCTATACACTGCTTCTTTTGTGTGCACAGTGGATAATTATTAACTATTTCATTATGATAGTTATTATTTTGCTGAGTCTATTTAACATCTCAAACTTATTTTTGATTGTGTATTCTGCACATATCTCTGGCAATAAATACTCAATAGATGAATATTGTAACAACAGATGTGGTATTAAGTTAAGGATACGTTAAGTGAAGGATACAGTTAAAAATAGAAAGCTTTGTGGCATAAATTGGAAGTCTCAGAAAGCTAACCTACAATTGATCTCATCTAACAGTAATAGGAAGATAAATCAGCAATTGCTTTTGCCAATGTAATAGAATCTTCACAGAAATTATATGTTTCTATTATCCAATCACTTTTCTAGGTGGGCATTATTATCTCCAATTTGTAGGTTTTGAAACAAAGGCTAAAGTAATTAAATGTGGTGACTCTTCTAGCCATTAACAGACATATAATCTATAACAGGCACTATTCCATGTGCCGCCAAAGACATGCAAGACATTAGATGTCTACCAAGACATATGCAGGCATTTGCCACATAAACATCTGTTCTGGTTGAGTAAGACTACCTTAAAAACTATAAAAATACATTTTAAATTCCATATTTGTTGGTTTTAAAAAATGAACTAACATAATTGATAGTTACTAAGGATGATATAGATGACTACGTTTGTCAGTATGCCACCATCTTCCTCAGTAAAACATTGACCCTACAATATTCAGTGGTTGGAAGTAATAATATATGTCATAGAAGGATATGTAGTGGTTATATGGGCTATTATTAAACAGCAGTATTGAAAATAAAAGAATAAATGATTATCCAAAGAGGCTTTGGATGGTAAGTGAACAGAAGCAATTGTTACTAGGGTAAACAGTACCATATTCTACAAATGACTAAATAGACTTGACATCAGGAATATGTAGGTGGCACAGAGAATGAGAGTGTTCATGTGGTATTATTTATTATAATAGTAATAATAGCATGGGTTGTCTTGTTTTTCAGTCTGTGTTCAAGGTTATCCAAGAATTTTGATGGAGCGTTAGTTGTCATCACACACAATGTTTGGAAGTTCACCACAAGCATCTAAATTTAGTTGATATGATTACAAAATAATTAAGTTGTATTGGAAAATGTGTAACTAACATAGGAAAAATTCTATTTCCATTTTGATGTTTTTCTAGTCTCTCTAATTATGTCAAGAATAAATTGTCTATTTGAGCTATTTTGACTGAACACCACTCTCTCTAACATGTGCTAATCTCCTTTTTAAAACAAAGACGAAGCAGCCCTTATGTTCAGAGCCTTCAACAGTCAACAGTATATAGCTGCAATCTAAAGATTTCTTCTCATCAGAATTTACTTTTACAGATACTCTGCATATAATCTTCAGTGTTATAATTAATTTATTTAATTAAAATAATGAATGTTTAAAGTAAATATTAAACAAATTACTATAGCCAAGTTGAGCATTAACAAAATGTTAAAGTAGACAGATACAAAATAGTTTAACAATTTTATCATAAATAAAAATGCCACTTTGAATTGAATGAAAGCTCAGAGGTTTTGCATCTCACTTGTTGTAGAGATCTGAAGATAATTTAGACTACCAGAATTCTGATCTCTTAGTGAACTAGTAGGTCAGAGAGATGTTAGATTTTGTTTCGTGCATGTTGAATTAAATACAAGTAAGATCAAACTTTTAAGACTGAAGCTCAAAATGCTTTTCTTCCACATCTGTATAACCTATGAAGGCAGTGCCATATGCAATACCTGTTTACCTATATAATTTGTGAATCCTGAATAATGTCTCAACCATATAGGATGACATTCTTAAGTTCTCTTGTAAGCATTCTAACATTCAAGTAAAGTTAGAAGATTTTACAAACTAAATTATATATATTCCAAATTCATGGATAACCAAGAGGCTCAGTATTTGTTATATATAATTTCATAATGGTAATTCAGATATTTCCTCTTGTGTGCCTTCAGATGTAGTAAACCCAAACCTACTTACACCAAGAATACATGTCTCTTTCAATAGTATGAGTATTTGTACTACTATTTGGGAAGAAGGGGTTATAACATTCTCAATGATGCCCCTCCCAAAGTCATCAGGTCTAAATCCATGGGAACCATGAATGCTACATCATGATAAGGCTCTTTATTGGTTTAATTATGTTGAAAATTTTCAAATTATCTGAAAGTATGAAAGTGCCCTAAATATAATTGTATCTGAGAAGAGACTGACAAGAGGGATATATTTTCACATAGAAGAGAATAAGGCAATATAGTGGTGGCCAAAACTGAGAAATTTGGGGAGCTGCCAGAAGATAAACAAAGCAAGAAAGATTATTCCCTAAAGCTTTTAGGGTTATCATGGCCTTCAATTTGATTCAGTGATACTAATTTCAGATTTCTAGATTTTGTAATTTTAACAAAACAATTTTTGTTAGTTTAAGGTGCCAAACTTTTGCAGCATTCTTATAGCAACCACAGGAAATTAATACAGGGAACAAATGCAGTATTTCCACAGAGTCATTATTTGTTTCTTTTAAAGGATGACACTACTTACAGACACATCATGGTTCTCTGCTTTTCATGGGTTGTATATTCAGAGATTGCAGAAGCTACGTGAATTCAGATAGGAGATGTATCTGCTGCTGTACACATAGATAGGCTGTTTCTGTTCATAGTTATGGAATTCTGTAGGCTCATTATCGCATGGTGAAATTAGTTGGAAGAAGAAAAAAGGAGCTAATTAGATACTTACATAGAAATCATTCCATTCATCTAAAAGGTAAGAATCTGTTCTTTGGTAGATGATGTATGTCTAATAGGCATTGACATATTAACCAAGGAAAATTATTATGTTTATGATTCCACCCATATAAACACATACAAATATATTTTCAGTAGACACTTTGTGCTCATCATGTTCATACTTCTCCTGAGAGCCTTGGACAAGCAGTAAACTATTTAGTAACCTTAAAGCCTCCATACAGTCTTAGCTGAGACTTCATATTTATTCACACAAATTGATGGATACCTCTACTGCTCATAGTCTTTTCCCACTGGAATAAAGTCTCCTGTTTACAATCATTTAAAGTCTTTCTTTTATGGGTGTTTGATGTGACTCTGATCTTTGGTGTTTTACAATTTGTGTCATACAAGTATCATTTCTGAATTTCTGTCATCCCATCAGCACACTATGATGATACACTAAAAGTCTATAGGTGAAAGCAAAGGGACAAATGCCAGTACAGAGGTAGGTGACACAGGAATCTGGACTAGTTGTTTATATAACTTATTGTTGCTTTCTTGGGAAACATCGTGAACTAGAGAATTCTCTAGCTTTACATAATGAATCCATTTACAGAGGCCCGATTCTGTAAGCCTTTTGATGACACTTTCAATATTCTGCCAAGTTATTTCTAGCAATGTCACCTCATTTCTATAGACTCTTATTTTCAAGCTTCAAAGTACCATTCCACCTGTGTTTTAAGATTGACTCTAGTGTCCTTGCCAGGATGCTAAATCCTGTTTCTGGAGAGTACTTCAATAAAATTTCCTCTATCTAGTCTTAAATTAAGTGACCATCACCCTAGTCCAGCAAACACAAGATTCTTTCTCAGGCATGTTCTCAAATTTCTTACAGGAACACATTTGACTGGCATAGCAGGAACACAACTCTTTGGATTGGATCATGTTGACCCTTGACCCTAGTTTTGTTGTGTAAAAACACAACAAATCTGTGGACTCATGGTTTTCATGAACTTCAAGGACTTACCTCATCTTTTATTTTTAAGTGCATATTGGTTTCTGAAGTCAAACCCAGGAAGATAAAATATTACATATTTATAGTATGTTGCTAACCCTATATAAATTTGTTAACAGCACTATAATGATTACAAACAGATTTTGAACACATTCGTCTCTCTAATTCTATGACATTAGAATCACTGTAATAGCTGCCAAGTAACATTTTGACTTCAGTGTCATGACTTAAATTCATAGTTGGCTGCCCTCTGCCTGCAAAATTCTCCAGGGTTTCAATTGCAGTTAAAAGCATTCATGAAAGCACATAATTCATATAATTTCTTTTGTTCCCATATATGTATGTTGCCAAAACATTTGGACCTCCATGTCTTCCTTCTTCCTCACTTATACTAATCTCTTGTACTGTGATGTAACCTAGAGTTATTAACAACAGCTCCCAAATCAGCCTTAATGTATTTATGTAGCCATGTAGGCAGAAAGTGATTTAATATCTGCATTCATTCCATCATACAATTCTTCCTAAAGCCACTTGAGGTATCAACCACCATTGCTTGATGGTTTCAAGAAGGGATTAGAGACATTATGACTTGTGAGAAAGTTATTATTTAGGAAAATGTCCTCTAGAATCATGAATAAAATGAGAAAATGAAAAACAAAAGGAAGAAAAGAAAACAAAAGATATGTGAGCAAGCAGATAAGCACCATGGCAACTGTAGGTCACTTCTGAGAGGGATCCTGGGAAAGGATCAGACTGTCAGATTTATCCCACTTTCTTAGTTTTGTTTTTTATGAATGTAAAGATACCACGACTCAGCAACTCTTATAAGGAAAACAATTGTGCTAACTAGTTTGTAGTTTCAGAGGTTCAGTCTTTTATCATCATGGTGGAGAACATGGAAGTGTGCAGGCAGAAATGCTGAGGCCGAAAGTGTTATATTGTGCAGGCAACAGGAAGTAGACAGAATGCCACACTGACGAGTTTGAGCAAATGGGACCTCAAAGTCTGCCCAAACAATGACAATCTTCCTCTAACAAGGCCACACCTCCTAATAGTGCCACTCCCTTTTGGGACCATTTTCTTTCAACACAACACTCCCAATTACAGGTGAGGATGGTTTGGAGTCTGTCTTCTTATTTCATTTGAAAATTGGTTGAGGAGTTATAGAGACCAAGCATTTCTAGCCAGTCTCTTACCTACATGGACTGAGATAAATCTTCATAGAGAGAACCATGAAACACTCCAGAATATACTAGAATGATTTTAGGATTAGAAACTGGATTTATACTTCTGAAGATAAAATTTCCATGGAGGAAATACATTTGATTAGAAGAGAAGTGGGAAATTTTCAGTTGAGGAATGACACAAGAAAGGTTAAAGAAAAACTCAGTCATAAGGATGACAGTCATTTTTCAGAATTTAAATTTCTGACCTCATAGCTATTGAACAATTTAGTTTTAGGGGAATTTTTAAGTATCTTATCAAATATCATGAATAAAAGATACTATGAAAAACAGAGATGACAAAAAGAACTACAAAGTATCCCTTGTACCATGAATAATTTTCTTCTGTACATATATATTGAAAGAATAGCAAAATATTCAGAGGTTTGAACACAAACACAATATAATTTGTGATTCACTGAGTATAAATCTTTCTATAAATGCATATACATTACTCTTATTCCCAAATTTCTCCTATCTTTGTAATTTGCAGAGTGAATTATAAGAACAAAGTAATAATCCACCAGATACTGGCTGTCTATAGAAGGGAAGACTAAATTGTCATAAAGATATTTTGTTTTCATCTACTGTTCATGTTTAACCTCTTTACTTCATCCACTTTTCCCTGGCCCTCTAATTATATATAAGTCAGCAACACTTGCTTTGCTTCTATGCTCCTTCCTCAGTACCTGTTTTTTTTTTTTTTTTTTTTTTTTAAGGCTTGAATTAGAAAGATGTGCTTACTTTGCAAAGTTATTGACAGGAATATTAATGGTTTCTGAAATTAACATCATTTGGGGCACTAATGTTTTGTAGAGTGTTTTTCAAAGAAAAAAATTCGAATTTGTTTCCAGACTCCATTCTTCCATATATTGCACATGCACATTATTGTGTTTAATAACTATATTTGGGGGAGATAATGGGAATATGACTTATTTGTCAGTGTTTCTTGTCAAAATTAAATAGTTAAGTTTAATCTCCAGGACATGAGGAAAAGGCAGGGCATTGAGGTGTGAATGTCTAATATCAGTGCTGGAGTGGTAGAAATAAGAGATTGTTAGGGCTAAGTGGCCCGCCAATATAGTGAAACTGAGCCCCAGGTTCAATGAGTTTCCATGAGTCAAAAAGTAAAAGATGCTAGAGTTCTTAACCACTGAGCCAGGGAGCTAGGAGAAAGAGAAGGGAAGGAGAGGAAAGCATGTGAGACTAGGAAGATTGAGTAAGGTGAGGAATAGATGAGAGAAGAGAAAGAGAGAGAGAGAGAGAGATACCATAAAAGAGGGAGCCATTATAGGTTTGAAGAGAAAACTAAATATAGAGAAATGTCCAGAGACATACAAGGATGACCCCAACTAACAATCTGAGCAACAGTGGAAAGGCTAACTAACATAAATGCCCTTCCCTGATAATGAGATTGATGACTAACTTATCCACCATCATAGAACCCTCATCTAGTAGCTGATAGAAACAGAGGCAGACACCCACAACCAAACACTGAGCTGAACTGGAATCCAGATGCAGAGATGGAGGACTAGGCTACAGAAACATATACAGACAGCTGACCTGAACACAGAGGAGCTTATGGGCCTCCAGACTGATAGCTGTGAATCCAGCATTGGACCAACTCAGACCCCCTGAACATGGGTCTCAGTTAGAAGGCCTGGGCAGTCTAAAGAACCTATGACAGTGGAACCAGGATGTATCCCTGGTGCATAAAAGGACTTTGGGAGCACATTCCCCATGGAGGGATACTCCCTTAACCTAGAGGCAGGAGGGAGAGAGAAGTCCCTACTCCAAATGACTTGACAGATTTTGTTGAAACCCCCGGAAGGCATCACCCTCCCTGTGCAGTGAAGGTAATGGCAGGGTGGGAGAGAGGGAGAAGGAACTGGGATCGATGTGTAAAATAAGAAAAATAAATAAATAAAATTAAAGTAAAAGATGCAGGGATGAGAATGATGGCTCATCTATGAGCACTTACTGCTCTTATAGAGGATTTATATTTGGTTCCAAGCCCCAACATGGTGGCTTATAACCTTCAGTACTTCCAATTCCTGCAGATTCGATGCCCTCTTCAATCCTCTACAGGCACTTCTCTCATATACAACAAAAACATAGATGTGGCAAAACATCCATATACATAATTTTTAAAAATTTTTATAAAATTACAAGTTTGTAAGTAACAAGAGAATAAGTAATAATCAATTATGTTTTGAATACCTGCTGTTACAGGAAGTCATATAATGTTTGACTTTGAGTGGATTCCTTAAGTTCATTTAAAATGGAATTTTATATTTTCATTCCATTATTGGAAATAATGTAAAAGTGAATATAATTATGACTAATGATGTCTAGAACGTATTTAATTCTACTGTTGGCTTAAGAATATACAAATATCTTTGCATAATTAACTTCTTTTACCCTCATGACAAACCTGACTTGAGTGTAACATGTTCATTTTATTTTATGAGAGAACCAGTCTTGGATGCATAATGTACTCCTTCAATAACAAAAGAAGTAACAGACAAACCTGATATTTAAACTAAGTCTGTAACTAAGGTATCTCTTCAAATATTCTCTGAGAGCCAAGGAATATTGACTTAATTTTGACGTGACATCAATGATTAAAATTAGATCCAATTTTGAAAGCAGGTTATAAGCAAGGAGAAAGGAACAGTAAAGTACTAGGTATTTAAAAATGGGAAGGAAATTGGGATATACCAAAAATAAACATCTGCAGAATAGGTTACAGAAACAAAGCAACTTAACGTCATCCAATTTCATACATTCTTGCTAAAGGCTATGTCTGGAAGCAGGTACTATTAAAACTAAAAATATATATGACTAATAAAATAACCATATTATCTGACAAAGAAATTCCAAATCTAATATATGGCACATTATAAATAATTCAAAATTCCAGCAAAGAAAAAAATAAAGTATTTGATTCCCAGGTATGATCTATCATTATGTTATTATTAAAAATTGAAGTAAAATATTTAAAATTAAGAAATAGATCATCAATTGATTAAAGGTTAAGTGAACTATAATAGAGGCTCAAAATAATTCTTAGTAACTATGAAAGTTATATTAAGAACAAGCAGTAAAATTGTAAGTGTGGTTTGAGATTACTATAAAGAAAAAAGTAGGAGTTAAATTTTTTTATCTTCATTATAATCACTGCTCTGTAGTACAAATAGCATTAATATTATGGAGAATTCTGTAGATAATGGACAAAAATGATTGAGTAGAGTATATGCTAGAAGAACAACTGTTCATTTATGAAAATATGTAAAAATTATTATAAATTAATAAACTATGTAAAGGAAATATTTTTGTCAAGAAATACACATTATTTCCATCTTACTGTATTTTCCTCTCTGAGGACTACACAGTATGTTTTAATTCTTGGATGTCAGAAGTTCATACTATATAATCTAAATATAGTTTTCCCTCCCTCTAGTACTCCTAGTTCCTCAGCACCTCCTCTCTAATCTGAAACTAGTCCATGTCTGTCTCTCATTAGAAAAGAACAGGCTAAGGGTGTTGTAGATTTCTTTATGTGCTTCTCAGCTATTTGCAATCCCTCTGCTAAAAAATTTCTGTTTAAATATATTATGGTTGAAGGTCACCACAAAATGAGGTACTGTATTAAAGAGTCAAAGCATTAGGAAGATAGAGATCCACTGTCCTAGAACTTAGAGTTATGGTGTTAAGTTGCTAGTATGAAATCTCTCCTTTATTTTTTTTGTTTGCTTGCTTGTTTGTTTGTTTGTTTTTGTTGTTGTGTATTTGCTTTTATGTGTAGGCCCTTGGTGCTATGAACTTTCCTCTTTTTATTTAATTTATTATTTTACATGTTGATTCCAGTTCCCTCTCCCTTCCTCCGTCCCTCCCTCTCTCCCTTTTACCTTCTCTGCCCCCTTACATGCACGCTGACCACCCTCCTCTCCCATCACCCAACCCCAATTCCACATGTAGGGCAATGCCATCCAGATGGGGTCATGTAGATCTGTCAGGTCATTTGAAGTAGGGACTAGGACTTCTCTCTTGTCTCTACATTAAGGCAGTATCCCTCCATGGGGGATGTGTTCTCAAGGTCCTTTTGTGAACCAGGGATACATCCTGGTTCCACTGTCTGAGGTCCCTAAGACTGTTCAGTCCTTCTGGCTCTGACCCATATTCAGGGGGGCCTGAGTCAGGCCCATGCTGGATTCTCAGCTATCAGTCTGGGGGCACATTAGCTCCTCCTTGTTCAGGTCAGCTGTCTCTGTGTATGTCTGCAACCTGGTCTCCGTCTGCATCTGGGTTCTAGTTTGACTCAGTGTTTAGGTATGGGTGTTTGCTTCTGTTTCCAAAAGGTATGAGATGAGGGCTCCATGGATAAGTTAGTTGTTGGTCTGACAATCTGGGAAGGGCATTTATGGTAGCCTTCCCACAGTTGCTCAAATTGCTAGTTGGAGGCAGATTTGTAGGTCTCTATACCTTTTTTTAGGTTCAGTTTTCTCTTCAAACCAATATTGCCTCCCTCTTATGTAATCTCTCTCTCTCTCTCTCTCTCTCTCTCTCTCTCTCTCTCTCTGTCTTTCTCTCTTCTGTTTTCTATTCCTAACTGGGATCAATCTTCCTAGTTGCATGTGTTTTCCTTTCCTCCCCCTCTCTTTCTCCTACTTCTCTCTCCATTCACTGCCCCCCACTTCCCCTGTGCTCTGGGGGACTTGTCCTTCCCACTTCTGTGAGGGACTTTATATGAATCTCTTAGAATACACCTTGTATCCTAGTTCCTCTGGTGGTGTGAATAATAGGCTGGTGACCCTTCCCTCTAGGTATAAAATCCATATTTAAGTGAGTACATACCATGTTCCTCTTTCAGGATGGTTTCTTCAAGTTCCATCCACCTGCCTGTGAATTTCAAGATTCCATCATTTTTTTTTCTGCTGAATAGTACTCCATTGTGTAGATATGCCACATCTTCTTTATCCATTCTTCAATTGAGGGACATCTAGGTTGCTTCCAGGTTCTTGCTATTACAAATAATGCTGCTATGAACATAGTGGTACAGATGTCTTTGTTGCATGGATGTGGATCATTTGCGTATATGACTAAGAGGGGGATTTCTGGGTCCTGTGGTAAACTAATTCCCATTTTCTTGAGGAACCGCCATACTGATCTCCAAAATGGCTGTTTAAGTTTGCACTGAACTCCCACCAGCAGTGGAGGAGCATTCCCCTTTCTCCACATCCTCTCCAGCATGAGTTGTCATTGATGTTTCTAATTTTAGCCATTCTGGCAGGAGTAAGATGGTATCTCATAGTTGTTTTGATTTGCATTTCCCTGATAGCTATGGATGTTGAGCACTTTCTTAAGTGTCTTTCAGCCATTTTGATTTCCTCTATTGAGAATTCTTTCTTCAGTTCTGTACCCCATTTTTTAATAGCATTGTTTGGTGTTTTGTTGACTAGTTCTTGAGTTCTTTGTATATTTTTGAGATCAGCCCTTTGTCAGATATAGGATTCATGAAAATCTTTTCCCAGTCTGTGGGTTGCCATTTGGTCTTGTTAACTGTTTCCTTTGCCTTACCGAAGTTTCTAAGTTTGAAGAGGTCCCATTTATTAATTGATGCTCTGAGGGTCTGTAACCCTGGAATTATGTTCAGGAAGCAGTCTCCTATACCAATTTGTTCAAGGGTACCTCATATTTTCTCTTCTTAGAGGTTCAGTGTGGCTGGATTGATGTTGAGGTCTTTGATCCATTTGGACTTTAGTTTTGTGCATGGTGACAGACATGCATCTATCTGCAGTCTTCTACACACCCTCATCCAATTGTGCCAGCACCATTTGTTGAAGATACTGTCTTTGCCCCTTTGTATATTTTTAGCTGTTTTGTCAAAAATCAGGTGACCATAGATGTGTTGGTTAATATCAGGATTTTTAATTTGATTCCATTGGTCTACCTATTTTTGTTTGTTTGGTTTTTTTTTTATGTAGGCCCTTAGTGCTATGAACTCTCCTCTTAACACAGCTTTCATTGTGTCTTATAAGTTTAAGTATGCTGTGTATTTATCTTCATAGAATTTAAAGTCTTTGATTTTTTTTATTTCTGTCTTGACCCATTCTTAATTCAGTAGTTATTTAGTTTCCATAAATTTTTAAAGTTTCAAGAGATTTATTCCATTCACGTGTGTTATTAAAATTTCTCGTTTCTGTTGTTGATATCTAGCTTTAATGTGTAGTGCTCTGGTAAAATGTACAGAGTTACTTCAGGTTAATTGAATCTGTTGAGGGCTGTTTTATGTTTGAGTATGTGACATTTTTGGAGAAAGTTTAGTGAGGTGCTGAGAAGACCATATATTCTTTTGTGATTGGTTGAAATGTTCTGTAAATATCTGTGAAGTCCATTTGGTTTATACTGTCTGTTAGCTCTAGCATTTCCCTCCTTAGTTTTTATGTAGATGACATGTTTGTTGCTGTGTGATATTGAAGTCTCCCCATGTGTGAGGGTAATATGCAGTTTATGACATAATAGCATCTCTTTTACAGTATGGGTCCCCTTGTGTTTGGGGCATAGAAGTTGATATTTGAAATAACATGTTGGTGGAATTTTCCTTTGTTGTGTATGTAATGTACTTCCCTATCACTTTTGATTAGTTTTGAAATCTATTTTGTTAAATAATAAAATTGATATATCACCTTGTTCTTTAGGTTCATTTGATTATAATACCTTTTTCCAACTCTTTCCTCTGTAGTAATGTCTGTCTTTCATGTTGTTGTGCATTTCTTGAATGCACCAGAAGGAAGGATCCTGTTTTCTCATCCATTTTGTTAGTCTGTATATTTTTATTGGAGAATTGAGACCACTGATACTTAGAAATATCAATGACCAATGATTTCTGATTCCTGATATTTTGTTCTTAATGATAATGGTGGGCCAAAGAGATGTGAGTGTTTATGAGTGTGTGTGTGTGTGTGTGTGTGTGTGTGTGTGTGTGTGAGTGTGCCCCTTCTTTTGATTTGATGGTCTTGGATTATTTATTCCATGGTTGTATTTAACATTTGTAAATTAGAGTTTTCCTTCTAACACCCTCTGTAGGACTGTATTTGTACATACATTTGTATTGCTTACATTTTGGTTTTAATTGAATATCTTATTTTCTTCATCTATGGAGATTGAAATTTTGCTGGGTATGTCAGCCTGATCTGACATATGTGGTCTTTTACAGTATACACCACATCTTTCCAGGACCTTCTGGCTTTTATGTGTCTATTAAGAAGTCAGGTTTAATTTTCCTTGGTCTGTCTTTGCATCTGGATTCTAGTTAGACTCAGTGATTAGATATGGGTGTTTGCTTCAGTTTCCCACAGGTACTAGATGAGGGCTCCATGATGGTGTATAAGTTAGTTGTTGATCTCATTATCAGGGAAAGGCATGTGTGATAGCATTTGCACTGTTGCTCAAATTGTTAGTTGGATTCAGTCTAGTAGGTCTCTAGATATTTGTTTCGGTTGAGTTTTTTTCTACAAACCAATAATGGCTCCCTCTTTAATGTTCTCTCTCTCTCTATTTTCTGTCTTGTATTCCTACCCTGACTCAATCTTCCTAGACATACGTGCTTTCCTCTCCTCCCCTTTTTTTTTAAATTTTTTTTATTATTTTATTTTATATAACAAAGTCCAATTAAATGAAAACAAACATTTATACACAATATTTGGGAATTTGGGCGTCGTTCTTTCCAAACTACTTCCTGCTGGTAAGGGGCACTGTCATGTGGGATTCGAAGAAGATTCAGAAATCCTGGCTGTAGTCTGTAAGGCTGCTTTGTGTAGCTGTCTTGAAAGTAGGATCATCTTATACTCTGTTTCAGGCGGTCTGGTATGATCAAACCACGTTAGTCTGGAAGGAATCCACATCTTTTCATTTTCTGTGGAAACAAAAATAGAAATCCTTTTCCCCAGTAACTTGACCTTCAACTAAAATTTTGGAGTCAAAGCATTTTTTTTTAATTTAATTTATTATTTTACATGTCAATCCCAGTTCCTTCTCCCTCCGTCCCTCCTTCCCTACCTTTTACCCTCTCTGCCCTCTCACATGCACTCCATCCACCCTCCCCTCACATCCCCCCACCCCAATTCCATATGTAGGGGAGTGCAATCCAGTTGGGGTCATGTAGATCTGACAGGTCCTGTGAAGTAGGGACTAGGGCTTCTCTCCTGTCTCTAGATTAAGGCAGTTATCCCTCCATGGGGGATATGTTCGCAAAGTTCTTTTGTGAACCAGGGATACATCCTGGCTCCACTGTCTGAGGTCTCTTAGACTGCTCAGTCCTTCTGGCTGAGACCCATATTCAGGGGGGCCTGAGTCAGCCCCATGCTGGCTTCCCAGCTATCAGTATAGTGGCCATTGTCTCCTCCTTGTTCAGGTAAGCTGTCTGTATGTGTTTCTGCCTCATGGTCTTGTCCTCTCAATCTGCATCTGGGTTCTAGTTCAACTCAGTGTTTATGTATGGGTGTTTGATCCTGTTTTCAACAGGCATTAGATGAGGGCTCCATGGAGAAGTTAGTTGTTGATCTTACTCTCTGGGAAGGGCATTTGTAATAGCCTTTCCATGGAAGCTCAAATTGTTAGTTGGGAGCAGTCTTGTAGTTCTCTAGACCTTTCTTTCTGTTCAATTTTATCTTCAAACCAATATTTGCTCCCTCTTTTATGTTCTCTCTTTCTGTCTCTGTCTCACTCTATCTCTTTCTTATCTTCTATTCCTAACCAGTCTCAATCTTCCTGGTCGCACATGTTTTCCTTTCCTCCCCCTCATTTTCTCCTACTTCTCTCTACATTCGGTGCCCCCCCCCAACTTCCCCTGAGGTCTGGGGGACTTGTCCCTTCCCAGTTCTGTGAGGAACTTTAGCTGAATCTCTTAGAATATACCTTGTACCTAGTTCCTCTGGTGGTGTGAATTATAGGCTGGTGATCCTTTGCTCTAGGTCTAAAATCCATATATGAGTGAGTACATACTGTGTCCTTTTTTGTGACTTGATTACATCATTCAGGATGGTTTCTTCAAGTGCCATCCACTTGCTTGCGAATTTCAATATACCATTATTTTTTACTGCAGAGTAGTATTCCATTGTGTAGATGTGCCACATCTTCATTAACCATTCTTCAATTGAGGGGCATCTACGTTGCTTCCATGTTCTTGCTATTACAAATAGAGCTGCTATGAACATAGTTGAACAGATGTAGTGGTTGCATGGATGTGAATCATTTGGGTATATGCCTAAGAGGGGGATTGCAGGGTCCTGTGGTAAACTAATTCCCATTTTCCTGAGGAAACACCATACTGATCTCCAAAATGCCTGTATGAGTTTGAACTCCCACCCGCAGTGGAGGAGTGTTCCACTTTCTCCACATCCTCTCCAACATAAGTCATCACTGGTGTTTCTAATTTTAGCCATTCTGGCTTGGTTAAGATGGTATCTCAAAGTTGTTTTGATTTTCATTTACCTGAAGGCTAAGGATGTGGAGCATTTTCTTAAGTATCTTTCAGCCTTTTTGATTTCCTCCATTGAGAATTCTTTCTTCAGTTCTGTACCCCATTTTTTAATAGCATTGTTTGGTGATTTGTTGACTAGATTCTTGAGTTCTTTGTATATTTTGGAGATCAGCCCTTTGTCGGATATAGGATTAGTGAAAATCTTTTCCCAGTCTGTGGGCTGCCGTTTGTTCTTGTCCACTGTGTCCTTTGCCTTACAGAAGCTTCTAAGTTTGAAGAGGTCCCATTTATTAATTGTTTCTTTCAGTGTCTGTGCCCCTGGACTTAAATTCAAGAAGCAGTCTCCTATACCAATTTTTTCAAGGGTACCTCCTACTTACTCTTCTAAGAGGTTCAATGTGGCTGGATTGATGTTGAGGTCTTTGATCCATTTGGACTTGAGTTTTGGGCATGGCGGCAGACATGGGTCTAGCTGCAGTCTTCTAAACACACACATCCAATTGTGCCAGCACCATTTGTTGAAAATGCTGTCCTCACCCCATTGTATAATTTTAGCTGTTTTGTCAAAAATCAGGTGTTCATAGGTGCATGGATTAATATCAGGATTTTCAATTCGATTCCATTGGTCTACCTGTCTATTTTTATGCCAATAGCAGGCTGTTTTCAGAAATATAGCTCTGTAGTAGAGCTTAAAGTCAGGAATGGTGATGGCTCCTGAATTTCTTTTATTTTATAGGGTTTTTTTTTTTTTTTTTTTTTTGGCTATTCTGGATCTTTTGTTTTTCCATATAAAGTTGATTATTATCCTTTCAAGGTCGGTGAAGAATTGTGGTGGGATTTTAATGGGGATTGCATTGAATCTGTAGATTGCTTTTGGTAAGATTGCCATTTTTACTATGTTAATCCTACCTAACCAAGAGCATGAGAGATCTTTCCATTTTCTGGTATCTTCTTTAATTTCTTCCTTTAGAATCACAAAGTTCTTATTATATATGTCTTTTAACCATTACACCAAGATACTTTATGTTGCTTGTGGCTATTGTAAAGGGTGATGTTTCTCTGATTTCTTCCTCTGTCTCTTTTTAGTCTGAAAAAAGTAGGGCTACTGATTTTTTTGAGTTTACCTTGTATCCTGCTAGTTTGCTGAAGGTGTTTATCAGCTGTAGGAGTTCCCTGGTAGAGTTTATTGGGTCGCTTATGTAAACTATCATATCATCTGCAAATAGAGACAGTTTGACTTCTTCCTTTCCAATTTGGATGCCCTTGATCTCCTTTTGTTGTCTTAAAGTATTAGCTAGAACTTCTAGTACGATATTGAAGAGATAGTGAGAGAGAGGTCAGCTTTGTCTTGTTCCTGATTTTAGAGGATTTGGCTTAAGTTTCTCTCCATTCAGTTTGATGTTGGCAGTTGGTTTGCTGTATATTGCTCTTATTATGTTTAGGTATGTTCCTGTTATCCCTCACCTCTCCAAGACCTTTAACATGAAAGGGTATTGAATTTTGTCCAAGGGTTTTTCCGCATCTAGGGAGATAATCTTATGGTTTTTCTTTTTCTGTTTGTTTATATGGTGGATCACGTTGATAGATTTTCGTATGTTAAACCATCCCTGCATTCCAGGTCTGAAGCCTACTTGGTCATGGTGGATGATTTCTCTGATGTATTCTTGAATTCGGTTTGCCAGTATTTTATTGAGTATTTTTACATCGATGTTCATCAGGGTTATTGGTCTGTAGTTTTCTTTCTTAGTTGTGTCTTTGTGAGGTTTGGGTACCAAAGTTATTGTGACCTTATAAAAAGAGTTTGGCAATGAACCTTCTGTTTCTATATTGTGGAACATTTTGAGGAGTAGTGGTATTAGTTCTTCCTTGAATGTCTGGTAGAATTCTGTGCTGAATCCATCTGGCCCTGTACTTTTTTTGGTTGGACGGCTTTCAATGACTGCTTCTATTTCATTGCGGGTTATAGGTCTATTTAAGTTGTTTGTCTGTTCTTGATTTAATTTTGGTAAGTGATAGTTATCCAAAATCTTGTCCATTTCCTTTGAATTTTCAATTTTTGTAGAATACAGATTTTCAAAATTTGAACTGAAAATTTTCTGGATTTCCTCTGTATCTGTTGTTGTGTTCCCCGTTTCGTTTCTGATTTTGTTAATTTGCATATTCTCTCTCTGCTTTTTTGTTAATTTGGATAAAGGTTTGTCTATCTTGTTGATTTTCTCAAAAAAAACCAACTCTTCTTTGCATTGATTTTTTTTTTTTCTATTTTGTTGATTTCAGCCCTCAAGTTGATTATTTCCTGGGGTCTACTCCTGCGGGGGTGAATTCGCTTCTCTAGGTTTTAAGGTTTTCAGTTGGGCTGTTAATTCTCTGATGTAACTATCCTCTGTTTTCTTCATATGGGCATTTAGTGCAATGAACTTCCCTTGTAGCACTGCTTTCAAGATGTCCCATAAGTTCAGTTATGTTGTATCCTCATTCTCGTTGAATATTAGAAAGTCTTTTATTTCTTTCTTTATTTCTACTTTGACCCAGGAGTGGTGCAATTGTACATTGTTCAGTTTCAATGAGTTTGCCGGTTTTCTGCTGTTTGTGGTGTTGTTGAATTCCAATTTTAAAGCATGGTGGTCCGATAAGATACAGGGGACTATTCCTATTCTCTTGTATCTGTTGAGGTTTGTTATGTCACCTAGTATGTGGTTGATTTTAGAGAAGGTTCCATGTGGAGCAGAGAAGAAGTTATATTCTTTTGTGTTTGGATGGAATGTTCTATAGATGTCTGTTAACACCAGGTGAGACATTACTTCTGTTAATTCTTTTGTTTTTTTGTTGAGTTTCTGATTTGTGGTCCTGTCTAGTGTTGAGAGTGGTGTATTGAAGTCTCCCACTATAAGTGTGTGAGGTTTTATATGAGCTTTGAGTTTAGGAGTGTTTCTTTTACGAATGTGGGTGACTTTGTATTAGGGGCATAGATGTTCAGAACTGAGACTATGTGTTGAGGGATTTCTCCTGCGATGAATATGAAATGACTGTCTTCATCTCTTTTGACTAATTTTGGTTTGAAGTCTAACTTGTTAGCTATTAGGATAGCTACGCCTGCTTGCTTCTTATTTCCATTTGATTGGAAAATCTTTTCCCAACCCTTTACCCTGAGGTATTGTCTATCTTTGAAGCTTATTTGTGTTTCTTGTATGCAGCAGAAGCATGGATTCTGTCTTCGTATCCATTCTGTTAGCCTGTGTCTTTTTATAGGTGAGTTAAGACCATTAATGTTGAGGGTGAGTAAGGACCAATGATTGTTGATACTTGTTTGATTTAGGTTTGTTGTTGGCAGTGGTATTGTGAATATATTAGTTCTCCTTCACCCTTGGTTTCTGGTGTACTTGGATTATCTGTTGCCTACATTTTTGGGCGTAGTTACATTCCTTGGGTAGGAGTTTCCCTTCCAATACTTTCTGCAGGGCTGGATTTGTAGATACGTATTGGGAAAATCTGGTTTTGTCATTAAATATCTTGTTCTCTCCATTTATAGTGATTGTGAGTTTTGCTGGATATAGTAGCCTAGGCTGGCATCCGTGTTCTCTTAATACTTTTAGAGCATCTATCCAGAACCTTCTGGCCTTGAGTGTTTCCATGGAGAAGTCAGGTGTAATTTTGATAGGTCTGCTTTATATGTTACCTGTCCTTTTTCCTTCACTGTTCTTAATATTCTTTCTTTATTCTGTATGCTAGGTTTTTTGATTATTATATGTCGAGGGGTCTTTTTTCTTTGGTCCAGCCTATTTGGGGTTCGGTATGCTTCTTGTACTTTCATGGGCATGTCCTTCTTCAGATTTGGAAAGTTTTCCTCGATGATTTTGTTGAATATGTTTTCAGCACCTTTGAGCTGGGCTTCCTCACCTTTGTCTATGCCTATTATTCTTAGGTTTGGCCTTTTCATGGTGTCCCACATTTCCTGGATGTTTTGTGTTAAGGATATGTTGGTTTTATGATTTTCCTTGGTCGATGAATCTTTTTCTTCTAGTTTATCTTCTGCACCTGAGATTCTGTCTTCCATCTCGTGAATTCTATTGGTTATGCTTGTGTCCGTAGTTGCCGTTTTTTTTGCCCAGCTTTTCAATTTCCAGCATTCCTTCCATTTGTGTTGCCTTTATTTTCTCTATTTCAGTTTTCGAGTCTTGAACTGTTTCCTTCACCTGCTTAATTGTTTGTTCTTGCCTTTCTGTACTTTCCTTAAGGAATTTGTTCATTTCTTCCACTTTTTTGTTTGTTTTTTCCTCCATTTCTTTAAGGGATTTTCTCACATCTTCTTTGAGGGCCTCTTTCATTTTTATGATGGTAATTTTTAAGTCATACCCTTCTGCTTCCTCTGCTTTGTTTTTGTGTTCCATTCTAGTTGTTGTAGATTCCCTAGATTCTGGTGGTGTCATGTTTGTCTTTCTGTTGTTAGGTGTTCTCTTGTATTGCCTTTTTCCCATAGCTTCTTCCAGTAGGTGTTGGTGGGGTCTCCCCCCTCTCTCTATGGTACTTCTCTGGTGGGCTAATGTGGGTCTGAGATTCAATATCTGTATCTCTGTGTGATCCAAGCTCTCTAGGAGGTTTCTCCGCAGACAGGGATCCAGGGATGGGGTCAAGGATGAGGATCCAGTAGAAGATGCCAGCAGGTACTCTCAGTGGTCCTGTAGAGATAGGCGGATCTCTGGGAGGGGCCCGGGACTCCAGCAGAGGACTGGAGGTGTGGACAGAGACCAAGCAGTTGGAAATTAAGGGTGGGCACGCGTGGATAATCAGGTCTCTTTTGTTCAGAATTGCTCAAAGAAGTCTCTGAAGTAGGGTGGACTGTTGGCTCCACCCTCTGTCCCAGTCCTCAACCAGAGCTGCAGGACCATGGATAGGGTAGGGCACAGGTTAGGGGGGGTAGGCTGGCGGTGGGGATGGGTGGGGTTGTATCAGAGCTCCAAGCATGCTCTCAATGGGGACAGGAGACAGGAGCAGCAGGATCTGTGGCCACCCCAGGGAGATCGGGCGGGTGAGGGGAGAAAAGAAGTTGTAGGGGACAGGCAGCCCAGATTGGGCCCAGACTCACCTCTGGCCAATAGCTGGCAGAAGAGGACAAGGGCTGAGCTGCAACTTGAGGAGGTTTTGCAGGATAATTGGATCTCACTGGAAACTGTAACTCTCCAGCTGAGGCCTCTTTGTTTGGCAGAGGCCCGGATTTGGGGGTCAAGGATCTTGTCTGCAGGAACTCAGAGTGGACCCGAAGAGATAGTAGGATCTCTGGGAGGGACCTGGGACTCCAGCAGAGGACTGGAGGCGGGGTCAGAGACCAAGCAGGTGGAAATTATGGGTGGTCACGAGTGGATAGTCAGGTCTCCTTTGTTCAGAGTTGCTCCGAGAAATCTCTGAAGTAGGGTGGACTGTTGGCTCCACCTTCTTTCCCAGGGCTCAACCAGAGCAGCAGGACCATGGGTAGAGTAGGGCACAGGGTAGGGAGGGTAGGCTGGTGGTGGGGATGGGTGGGGGCGTATCAGAGCTCCAAGGGTGCTCTCGATGGGGTTATTTTGGCTATTATAAAGGCTGATCTTTCTCACTCTTCTTTTTCATACCCTTTATCATTTGTATATAGGAGAGCTACTGGATTTTTTTAGTTAATCTTGTATCCTGCCAGGCGTTTCTCAACTGTAGGAGTTTCCTAGTAGATTTTTGTGGTTTCTTATGTATGCTATCATATATTCTGCGAA
This sequence comes from Phodopus roborovskii, assembly GCF_943737965.1. Classification (NCBI taxonomy): domain Eukaryota; kingdom Metazoa; phylum Chordata; class Mammalia; order Rodentia; family Cricetidae; genus Phodopus; species Phodopus roborovskii. Next base: position 160,496 of record NW_026126061.1, on the reverse strand, counting down.
TAGTGAAGGTATAACTTCTTCCTTTCCAATTTTCATCCCCTTGATCTCCTTTTGTTGTCTTATTGCTCTAGTTAGAACTTCAAGTACAATATTGGATAGAGAAGGAGAGAGTGGACAACCTTGTCTTATTCCTGATTTTAGTGGAATCACTTTGATTATCTCTCCATTTAGTTTGATGTTGGCTGTTGCCTTGATATATATGGTCTTTATTGTGTTTAGATATGTTCCTTATATCACTGATCTCTCCAAGACCTTTATTATCAAGGAGTATTGGATTTTATGGAAGGATTTTCAGCATCTAATGAGATAATCATGTTTTGTTTTATTTCTTTCAGTTTGTTTATATGGTGGATTATATTGACAGATTTTCATATTTTGAACCAACCCTATATCTCTGGATTGAAGCCTGTTTGTCCATCGTACATTTTCATTGACATTCCCCAATCCTGGAGAGCAGTGCTTCTCAATTTTCCTAATGCTGCCACCCTTCAATCCAGTTCCACACACTGTGGTGAACCCCCTCCCCAACCATAAAAATATTTTGTTGCTATTTCACACCAGCAGTTTTGATAATACTATGAGTCATAATGTAAATATCTGTGTTTTCTGATGGTCTTACGTGACCTCTGTAATTGGCTGATTCAACACCCCACTTGGTGTCACAGCCCACAATTTGAGAAACACTGCTGTATAGGTAGAATTCTGCCCAACCACCTTGCAAATCATTCAACCTAGGAATTGTTAGTACTGTTCAGTCTGCTTAAACTATCTTATCAGAAGTCTTTCTCTCTCTCTCTCTCTCTCTCTCTCTCTCTCTCTCTCTCTCTTTGGTATGTATTAAGACTAAAGTGGAAGGTATTGCCATGGGTCATGTGTCCTGGATACCATGAAGTGGGATATAAATAAATCTAAAAGTAGCAAGTATTCTATTTCTGTAAATCCATTTGCAGACATCAGAAATTTACCAGAAAATGGAGCTTTCAATTTTGAAGTTCCAGTTAAATTGCAATTATGTGTAAGCTTTGGGAAAAATGGGAAACCAGACTAGATAAGATATATGCAAAAAAAAAAAAAAACAAAAAAAAAACAGATATTCTTCAAATCTCAAGCAGTACCCAGCACATAGTAGGTATTTAGTGTATATTTCCAGAATCAATTATGATTTGGGTGTTTTACCCACCTGAAATCCTATTCAGTGGTTTTATTTAAACTGGTTGTCAGCATGGAATGACTTCTGCATTATCTCCTGGAAGTGGGTGAATTTCCATGGTGAGCAATTCCTCTATATACAGTTTGCAAATCATTTTGGGAACCTTCCAAATGAAAGGCACTGTATAAATATACCCTCCCACCAGCAGCCAGCCTGCTTTCCACCGGGGATGCATTTGCATCGCTTATGTACATAGTGTTTCATTTGGGGCACTGCTTTTATTTTTATGACATAAAAGAAATATGCACAGTATGAACAATAATGTAAACTACATTCACGAAGATATATATTTGTGTATTTTTATGATTCAAAACTTAGAAATCTGAAAGAAAAGCAGTCATGGCATTTTTCTTTCTTTTCCTGTTGCTGTTTTCTTTTTCTTGGCATTATTTATTATTTCCTAACATTATGGTGGAATTTTTCTGAAAAACTCAAGTCTTTGTCTTTGCCTCATTTGAGAATATGTGGTGGTAGGTTCAAATGAATGTTGCTGGCAAAAGGCCTGAACATGGAGGGCACTTGATTGTGCAATTATTCACATCTGTAATAATACATTTTTGTGCATGGAGGCCTCTTTACAGAGCAAATGAGTGAAGGAAGCAACCTCAGGTATAAAGTACCTTCTAAGTAACTTAGCATGATAATGGTAACTTTCAAAGACTTTGAAGAGTTGTATTTTAGTCTTTATAACAAAAGGGGCCTTGATTTCATTCAGCAATACAGGGAAGGTAGACTGTGAATTCCTTTCATACTGAAAATGCTTATTAAACTTTGAAATGAAATGGCAATAGAGTTCAATGAAAACCTATGCAAACCATGTATTTATATAAATAGAATAACCTACATGCAAAAAAATGAACTGAATTATAATTTACTTTATAAATTACCATAATTAATTAAATATGAATCAAGTGAAATAATTCAAACACTTTTCTGGTTTTGAGGACCTACTCTGAATAGACAGAGTAACTTTATATAATGAAATACGTAAAAGTGGCTCCATAAAGCTGTTCTCCACATCTTTGAGGTATGATGTAAAAAGTGTTAAATTTTACTTTAGATAGCAATAGGTAAGATAGAATCAAAAACTGGGATTCTTTTCTACTGCTCACTATTTTCTTTCACAGATAGCAAGCTTGGCATTTTCTCAATTATTACCACCAAACAATGAATGTGATTGTGCCTTTTTAAACATCAGCTCTAATATATTAATACCAAGAGGATGTTCACTCGGTTTACTTTTGGCTAAGAAAGTAAATCTTATTGTCTTTTCTTCAGTCACAATACTATTGTACTTAAAACTGTCCTTTTATCATTCTAGTAATACTAAGCTTTGTTTCATTAATTTTAGAGAGTATCTTAATGCTATTTTTCCTTATTATCAGAAAATAGAGCAGCAGCTTCTTCCACTGAAAAAAGCTACAAGCATGGATTTATCTGCAGCCAGTTTTTACTACAAACCCTATAATGCTTTGCATTATAGCCTACAATCCCCATAATGCATCACCAAACTTACTGTTAACTATCCTGTTACTGGCAAAGACAGGAACATTTGGGAACTATGAAATGTGCAATATTGAACTACTTTTTCAGTGTTTTGAGATTTCCTAAGTCAAATAAAATAAAATAATTACCTTTATGGTTGTGTATACTATTGCCCCATTCTGAATATAGCATCACATATTCACAGTTTGTCAGGGTACATACTTTTCATGTCAAAGCACTTTTTAAAGGGGGTATCTTACTATGTTACCCCATAGCACTGAACTCAGTGTGTAGCTGAAGCTACTTTGGAATTTGCATCCTCTTGCCTCAGCCTCCTGAAGGCTGAAATTGTAGGCATGTTCTACCACACCTGGCTTAAAGTCTTTTTTTTTTTTAACACCTATCATGGATCCAGGGTTTGTTTCATTCCCAACGTAGAGAGAGGTCATCCATTTCCAGATTTTAAAATAAAATAACAATATATTGTTTAATGCTTCAAACATCTGCAAATGAGAATTCAGTGAAGTAATTAAATTGCTTAATTAGATGCACCTTGCAGCTGCTGTTAGTCTTAATTGGCAATAATGCAGCTACATTTTGTTCTGACACATATCTTCAGAAGAGTTAGAGAGAGAACTGAAGGGAGGCAAGAGGAAAATGTTCCCACACAGTTCAAGATAGTTCGCACAAAGAGGATCCCATGGCAACAAACAGTGAGGCCCACAGTTGGCTCTGTAAGATCCAGGAATAGACAATACTTCACCTCAGATTCAAACAAACACTTTCCTTTCTTGATCTCAGGATAAAGTGTTTAAAATCATCTCTTTCAATAGGTTTGGAACAGTCCAGCATTCACTTGTGTCTTTAAAGCACGTAACCAAGTGTCCTGTTGCTCTCTGTAGCCCATGACAAGGTAATAGTTCAAGTTGTATCTTGTATTGGTAACAAACAGACTTGCAGAAACACAGCAAATACAGGATTTGAATTTTCTCTCATGAGGACCTGAACCACACCTTGGGAAAAGGTTCACGTTAACTTCTATTTTATAGAAAATAAAGAAATTGAGGTGAGGAAGTATTAGTGATTACTATGGATAATTATGCCAAGTTAGAAATAAATTTTAGCTCTGGTCTGAGGCTATGGCCTGAGACTTTTACTTCTAAACTTGGCCTGAAGCAACTAAATTTGTTAATTATACCCCCTTCAGTACATTGGAAGTCTAGTACCTCATTTAAGTTGGCCAGGAAAAGGACTGTGCAACAAGGTATAGTAAAATGGATCATTCACTAGGAGGGAGTTGTAGAATTTTCTCTTCAAACTCTGGCCTTTAGATTTTTCCAAATTGTAGCATGTGTGGAGAATAGAGTGAGAAGAGAGCCACATACTCACCAGAAGTTAACCTGGATTAAATCCCTTCAGAAAAACCATGTAAGTATTGAAATTGAACTAGCAATTTAATATATCTTCCCTCACCTTGGTTTATGGTTTATAACTTCTATTTAATGGCCATTCCATCAAAATATAGATTGACCTCCCTTTTCTGTATCCCAGTCCTCATTTATCACCTGTGCCTTGATTTAGTAGTCTAGCTTCCAATTAAATTATTCCTCCCCATTTTATCTATTTTTTTCAAGTGTTTAATCTATCCCCTATTTGTGCTTTAGTCCCTGAATTTCATGAGGATCTAGTTCTCCAGGTACAAGGTTGTTTTGCCTGTTTTCTTTTCTACTCTTGGTGTGGTGTGTCTTGTAAAGTCTTTCAGTTAAGAAGCTTGAGGAAAACGTTGTTCAGTAAGTTAGGATTTTGAGTAGGCACTGCACTGGGTTTATGGGAAAGGTTGAAGTATGGGGAGAGGGAGGGATGGTGGCAGAAAAGCATTTATCTAACCTCTTTCCTTGTTAACCCCAATTGTCAGAACCTAATGCTGCCATTGCAGTGTAAATATGCTCACCTCCCCAGGGGCTTGCTACTGTAAGTGCAGTATGTAATCTGACAGCGTTATTATAGTCCATGGACCAGCTTATTAGAGACTCAAGCTCTCAGGCCTCACACTACATCTACAGAACCAAAGTGCATGCATTACAGTCTGGGAATCACAGAATTAAGAGTTTCATAGCATCTCAAGGTAGAAAGGCAAGGAACTTTAAAGTAAGTAAGTCTCTTATTTATCTACAAGTACCTGCTTTTGTCCCTCATCCATCAACACAAATTTGTTTCAGAAAAAAAATGCAGTGACCTCTAATGAAGTATGGAGATCTTTACTGCTTGGGAAGCAGGTCCTCTTCCATCTCATCCTGTCAGTTTCTCTTCCCACTTCCCTACCCCATTTCCTGCCCCATCTGCTGAAGGGGAGCCGAACACAAGCATTCTTTTCCCAAAACCCCACTTTAAGGGACGATTTTGCTCCTCCACAAACTGAGGGAGCTCCTGCTGGGAGGGTAACTGCCTGAAGGATTTAGAGTTTACATACCAATACAGCAAGAAGCACTGTGCAAAACTGCCCTTTAGGAAAGATTGTCACCTAGCCACCTGAGACACTGAGCTGCATTTTCATGTCACTCACTTTTTTAATGGGAGGGAGACAGAGAGAGAGAGAGAGAGAGAGAGAGAGAGAGAGAGAGAGAGAGAGAGAGAGAGAGAGAGAGATCGTACACTATAATAAATCTTCAAAGAGAAAAGACGAAAGGATTTTATGAGTGTGTCAGACCAGGCATGGCTCTCGGTACGTTTCAGCTGCCTAGAAAAATGTTAAGCAGGATTCTAAGATGGCCAATGCAAGCCTGGGTAAACGTCCAATTGCCTGGGCCATTTTTGCCTTTTAGGAGAGATTCCCATTATTCCTTCCAGGGTCCTTTCCGAAAGATTCCCAGGCTACCGTCCTTCCTTTTTGGGTCTTCTGCAAACTAAAACTCGCAAAGCAGTGGCTGTCTGTGGATTGGCTAGTACTAAAATATCCATTGGGTGGCAGTAATACTATCCTCTTTATGACTTGCAGCAAACCAGAGAATGCATTCAATCAAATGAACCGATCTTGTAGAAACACTGGAATCATTTATGCATTGCAGTTTCTCTTTCTTGTTTTCGCTCCTTCTTCCCTGGGATATTTTGAGTGGATTCTGGCTATTAATCAAGATCTCGTGCTGTTCGCGGTTTGCTTGTCCTTTTCGCTCAGGATTAGCATCATTCAAGATAAACGCAAAGCTACTTTCCCCCACCCACTCTCTTTTGAAAAATCATTTTTGGGGTCTGCTGAAGAGAGCTAGGACCCAGGAGACACCTTCCCAAACAGCAGGGATTGTGTGCTTTCACATAGCAGTACTGTACAAGGAAAACCCCGTCGGATTTGTTATTGCGGGATACTTGTGAAATACACATAGGATTGATTCTTTCTTATGGCTGCATCCCGGATCTGGAAATTTTACTTGGGGACCAGGAAGATTTGAAAGGCTACATGTATTCAGAAGATTTGCAAGCAAGACTCCGATTCTTGTCATAGAGCTCACAGACTTCTTCACTTATCGTCCGTTTTCCTTCCTTCTGAAACAACAACAAAAAGCCCCCCCCAAAAAAGAACAAAAACCCACACATTTAAATTTTTTTCTCCTCTTTTTCTGATCACTCCTCCTCCAGTCTATCCTTTTTTATTCTGCCTCTTCTTTTTTGCCTCCTAGTATTTTTTTTCCCCTTCTCTGCTCTGCACCTGGATGGTATCATCACTAAACAATCGGGCACTTTGAGAACTAACTGGAGACAGTCTTGTAGGGAAGATCTGTATGGAATTATCTGCCTTTATGGTGAAGTTGGCATTTGTGAATGTGTATCTTGTTCACAACATTAATTGCTAGCCAAAATAAGAAAAAGAACACAGGAGTAAAACGTGGATTTTCTGAATACGCATTGTAATGACCAGCAATTACCTTACCGACTGATATCCAGAGGAGACTAATTTGGAAGACTGTTGTGGGTAAGGTCATTTTTATATGTAGACCTATAAGTGGCGTGAGCAAACTTGGGCATCTGTAATGAGAATGGGTTACTTGGATGGTTGCTGCATCGCATTGATGGCTGTGATGTGGCCGTTATTGGCACTCAATGGAATAACTGCAGTTGTGTGTGTGTGTGTGTGTGTGTGTGTGTGTGTGTGTGTGTGTGTGTGTGTGTGTGTGGTGTCTGCATCCAGTTATACTGGAAATAAATCAAAGAATCACTCCCCAATTATTTTAATATGGAAGAGAGTCTTGGATTAATTCTGGACAGACACTCTTTGTTTGGATGCAATATTTGTGGTTCCTGCATTCTGGAGTGATAGCATCGGTAAAAGGAGCACTTACTGAAGAGCCCATTTCAAATGAAATGAGCTGTTCTTTATTCTTTAAAAGAAATATGTTTTCAACTCAGTGCAGCATTCTGCTGCATTTCCCAGCCGCAATGGGACCAGGGATATCCCACTTGTCAAGTTCCTAAACTTTAAGGTGATAATCATTGTTAATTGTTCTCCAGGTTGTGGTTATTGGAGATAATTAAATGCTGTTCACTACTTTTCTATCTATTCAAGTGGATTATTCAGAGTGACAAAAGTAAAGACTGAAATGATGAGTAAAACAGAATAATAGAGCAATATTATATTACATATCACCATCGTACATTATTTCCTAAGTTTCATTGCCCAATAATATAATTATTTACCCAATAACCTAAATAGCTGAAGCTATGACCCACGTGAAGGAAGTCAAAGGTCTGGAAGTGGAGATGATCTTTTTATTGCAATGCAGCTGACTTGGGAAATGCAGTCAAATATACACCTCTCTTAACCTTAAGTTGAATATGTGTTTTATCTGTTATTTTACCCGTTTGCTAAAAAGTTAGAGGCTACAGCACTCAGTATTCTTAAGCATATTCTGCCTGGGGAATGGGATAAAAAAAATCGATATTGATGACGTGGTTCAGTGCACTGTACTGCAATGCTAAAGTCCCATATTCAGTACCTATGAGGAGAGAATGGAGCATTTGCATGTGTTATAAATCTCACCTGGTAGATTGATCTGAAAGGGAGGGGAGAAGATATGTGGATATGTAGGAAGATGGATGGAAGTCGTGCATAATCGGCGATTATGTAACTTCATTACATCAGTGAGCTTCAGTCAACGATAGTGAGATGGAATGATTGTATAGAGAGAGCCTCCATCACCCCATTAACTTTTGAAGGCTTGTAACAGCTAACAGAGGAGGAGGGCAGACAGAGATTAGCTCCAAGGGTCCTGTAAACCTTGATCTCTGCAGCGAATTTAACATGAGTTTTCTCACAGTGAGTTTCTGAGGGCTAGCATATCATGTAAGCTTTAGGGCTGGATTGGAGCAATTTTAGCCACACCCGTGGAGAGTCAAAATGTGTCTGCAATGTTTCACAAGTGCCCCATTGAGTCTCCTGGGCTGCTGATTCCAGCCAAGGTCATAGTTCTTTTCCCTATGGTTGAAATATCTGACCTCAACTAAGTGGAAAGTTAAATCCACTGAAATGACTGAGAGAGACTGAAGGGAAGGACCATTTAGTGTCCCCTCTTGTATTTCTCCTGATAGAGCTTGATGCAGATTTCAGTGTGGTGGTTCCTTCATAAAAATTGATTGCTTCCACGGTGTGTCAGAAATGAGTGCCTCTTACCTTTATCTTTGCCATGACAACCACATTCTGGGCCATTTTAACCCTCAGGGAAAAAGAGAAGTAAAAGTCTTTAAAATCAGCAACATCATGTCAAATTGAAACAACAATCTACCATGGTTTCGAATTCATTGTTAACAAAAATCCTAGAAATCAAAAGCAATCTATTTTCAAGTATTACTTAATGAATGCCTTAAAAGACATGTTGCAGTCATTGGAGACATTCACCATGAGATAGGATAAATGCACTGTGTTCACTATACAGAGGAGGGAACACTGCAGAATAAAAGTCATTTTCCTTCATGCTTTATTTGGAGCTGTGCTTTTTTTCTTTTTATTTTCCTTTCCTTTCTTTCTTCCTTTCTTTTTATTTTTTTGAAGCAAATGCACATCAGCTTCCTAGGCCTTCTAACGTTTCAGGATTTACTCCTTACAAGTAGATCACACACACACACACACACACACACACACACACACACACACACACACACCACAATCATGAAAACTGCTCATATTCTAACCCTAACCCTTTGAGTCTTCTCTAGTAGTCCTAGTACTAATTTTGCTTTGCTTTGGTTTGCATTAATTTTTCAAAGATGGCTAAAAGATTTTATGAGTACTGTGATGATTCTTTCTATTTTGTTTGATTTCTTGCATTTCATTTTTGTGAAGTCAGGGGTACGATCTGCAGACTCCCTAAGTAACTTTAGAAAGATTTTTTTTTCTCACCTCAAATCAGATGGTGGGATTGTGGATTAAAATTTTGTGATCTGATATTTGAGGTGACTTTCTTATATCTGCAGGACATGCCCAAACTTTGATATATTGTGCCAGTGAATTTGGAGGTTTGGTGTTCATATTGTGTAGGAAATTGAATGTGAAGTTAACTCCTGATTCCTTCCTTCAGGGGTCAGGGTAACACTACAGCTGCTTCCAGGCTGTTAGTCTCCAGCTATGTGCAGAAATGCAGCCTGCAATATTTTTTTGTCCTATATCCTCAATTTTCACATTGTATAAATGACTTCCTCAGTTGTTTTCTGGTTTATACCACACATATGTTGCCCAACAGGGAATATTCTTGAGGTTTTCTAATCCCAATAAAAGATGGAAATAAATATAGATGGGAAAGAAGTCTGTTTCAGAAGACACTGAGTATGAAACCAGTACATACATACAAATTGTTATCTATTTGCTTAAACACAATGTACACTCACATCAGGACAGATAGTTTCAGACATTTTAATGGCTACTTGTAACCTGTTATTTTCTTCAGGAATATTATATAATGAAAGCATTTGTTGGCGTTAATATTTTGTTTTTCTGTTTTATTACTTTTTATCTGAAGTAATGTATTTTATTGCTTTTTTAAAGTGAAAATCTTGTACTTATATTAGAAAATATCTAGAAAAAAACAACTACCATTTATGATATGAATATATAAGCTACTGGTTTCTTTCCTGATAAATTACTTCTGCAAAATTGGGAGATTTACCAAACAAGTAATCATAATATTCCCACAAATAAAGAAAATTTAAATGACATTTTTAATGCAGTGTGTAAACAACTCAATGTTATTTTAAACAGACAGATAAGCAAAACATTTTCTGGAACTGAACTTTAAAAAAGAAAATTTGTATTTTGAAAGCACTAAGACTCGTATACTTACTAAAATGTTTTTTATATACATAGTATAAAAGTGGACATGATCTTGAGAGTTGAAATATATTATTTCTTCATAAGGAGAGCTATTTTATAATTTGTAACCACCAAGGAAATATCCGTTATTAAGATTTAAAAGTAGCAAGTTTTCTGGTAATGCTGAAGTTATGAACTATAATTATATTTGCACTATTTGAACAGATATAGATAAGGTCATATAGTGTTTTTCTTTTAAATACCAGACCAATTTTCATCAGCCATATCAGGAATCTTGAAGAGAAAGGGATCCAGCTATAGAAGACTGGGTTGTCCCATGTTTCCTGACTTGTATTTCAAGCTCTGTTACTTAGGACACTTGTACCTTCTGATACTACATTTGACCTGCAAGAGTTCCAGAAACCATAAAAATAGAGAAGTTACATGTTGCTCTGAAAAAGGAGACACTATGTATCTAAGTGCTTACAAATATGCTCTACATTAGAAACATATGCAAATATTAGGATTCCCCTATCTTATGAATTTCTCAGAATATATTCTTTCATGTCCTAATTATAAACCTTTATAGACATTTCCTAGTATCTATTACAATTAAATGGTAGGTAATATCATTCGGCGATTAAACAACATAGACAAATGTAAAGCTTTTGACACAAGATTTCACTCACCACTCAGTTTTGTTTTTCAGGGGTACTCATCAGGGAATATGGTTGTTTTAAATAATTAAAAATTGTTACATTTGAATCATATTCAAAAAGATTTTGTATAGATAATTTAAGGAGATAATTTTATCCCAATTAATGCCCTTAAGTACATAGGATCTGCTTCTGGCAGGAGAACTACACAAACAAATACTTACAAACAAACTTGAGGCTACCACTTGAATTAGGTCAACTAACCACAAAGCTACTCTCAAGGATCATTTTATTTACCAAAGTATATGGGCTTGATTACCCAGATTAACAGAGGAAATGAGAATGCAAAGGTACCAATACTGTTTGTAATTTTCTAGTTGCAATAATTACTATCGTTCTTTAGGGGGAGGCAATCCCCCATGTGTCACTGCTAAAGCTGCAGTTCTTTAATGCTTGCATTTTACTATAAACATATTCACATAAATAAGAAGGACATAGTTCATTATTTGAGTTTCTTTATGTGGTTTTATGTGCATGACTAAATAGGCTAAGAAGTAAGGTTTTACATTTTGGCTAAGTTAAAATTGAAAAGTGTAAAAAAAATCCTATAAAATAAATTAATGTTTATGAATTTAAACAATTTTGTGTTTAAATGTATCATCCCCTTAATTCCAAGTCTCTTGCTTTTTATGTTAAATATTCTCAATCTTTCTTTATTTTGGATGAATCTTGTCATGTACATTTATTCTACTTTGGTGATGTCTATAAATAGCAAATATTTTCTGCTCTTATTTTTAAAATACATATCTGTGTCATGGAAATGCTTTAGTTATGATCTAGTAGGTTTGCAAAGGAATATCATAGAAATGTGAATAGGCTTGTTTATTTGACAAATTCAGTTAATCACCTTACAAATATGCTTTTAATTTTCACCCAGAGAATGCCACCCTGGAGTGTCCTACAATGTGTATAGCATACCATTACAGGCCAACCACATGGCTCAATGGACATACCCCTTGCTGCTTGCCCTGGCCATTGGCTCACAATGACAAATCCTCAGTTGGCATGCTTTTTTGGTTATGTGGTGCAGAAACACTATTCAAGTGCCAAAACCCTAAGAGTTCCAAGGCTTGTAGCTACAGAAAAGGAATGACTGAGTGCCTTAGTATTGCCTCCAAGCACATAATCTGAAATTGCCAAGCAATGAAATGTGCATGAAGCAAAATGAGGGACCAAAAGCCCTTTAGTATTTTACCTCTAATTTTTTTCATTTTATGGCATTAAAAGAATCATTTTAATGACAAGATATTCAAAATGTTTATTATAGTTAACTGCATGTAAAACATATGCACACACACACACACATTACAATACATAATTTTAAATGAACAGTTTTGTTCCTACCTAAATTTGAGACTAAAATTAGACAGTATTTTATATTACGAAGTCAGGATATAGTGTTTGGTGTGTGGATTCACGAAAAAATTGAAAATCTTCTTCTGGCCTGGTTAAGGTTAATTAATTGATGCAGTGTTCTTGTACCAATATTTATATGCAATAACCATTTTGTTAGTATAGTTATTATCATGAACTAATATATTATTTAAATAAATTGTTAATTGGGTCCTGGAGCAATGATTCCACAATTAAGAGCACTGCTGCTATTTCCAGAACCTACATAGTGGGGTATAACTGAGCCTCTAATTCCAAGTGATCTGATGCCTTCTCCAGCTACCAGGAAGGTACATGGTGCATAGAAATATACAATGGCAACAGATCCATAGGCATAAAATAAAATGAAATTTAGAAAATTTAATTTAAAAATGTTGGGAAGCCATTTAATTAGTTTTACTTTCAGTACCACTTGATAATTAAAATGTATAGTATAATAAATTTTTTTAAATGAATAAGGGTATATACAGCTGAGTGTTCAAATGTGTTCAAAATGCATTGTTTAATCTGTGTACAAATTAGAATATCAATCCTAGACTGCATTAAATACAATGTCCACGTATTCACAGTCAAAATATTTTAACATTTTATCTACATGTGAACCATGTTTATCAAATGCTGTGGGGTACGTGGGCTTTGGAGTGTATAACCTCCTGAAGTTCTGCCACTTTCAAAATGACTTTCAAATTTATGCTTCAAAGGTTTTCATAAAATCATTATATATGTATCACAAAATCATAACTTTTAAAATAGTATTGCTGCTATAATGAAATTCATTATAATAAATATAACCAGAGGTAACTAGGCTAGAGTCATAAGAATCTAATGGTATTGTGCAAAGTTGATGAGTATAAGATACTCCATTATACCATTTTACATAAGGAGATTGTGAGCCTTTGAAATGAAATTGAGTTACCAAGATTTTACAGTTTGTTGGCACTTTTATCATTTATGATTCTGGTTTCTTTAAAAGGTATAAGCTCACATCTGTGTATTTAATTTATGTTACAGTATCCTTTGACGTACTCTCTATGTTGAAAGTAAGGAAACAAAACTTTCTTTGCTAGAGATAACATTACTAAATGTAATAAATACTTTAGATTCTAGCTTACTTTAGTGACTTGATCACTTTCCTACTGGCCCACTTGTACTATATGAACTGAAGTCTTTCTATCTTTATGCACATTGTGCTGCTCTTGATTTTATTTGATGTCTCTAGATATTATACAAGGGAAGATTTTGGAAAAATAGGTCACTGGTGTGTCTCCTGGCTTTTTCTGAAAAGTTCTTTCCCTAATAGTTGTATGTCTCTTCTCATGCAGAGAATTGCTTTTGTATAGGATTCTTCCTTTTTTGTCAAAAAGTGATCAAGAAATGACTTCGGCAAACCTTTCACTCTCTGGCCTTTAGGTCACTTGGTCTCTATATTGTATGCTGCTTGCTTGCTTCCAAGGCATTCTACCAATTCTACTAAGGACCCCTTTCTAAATATGTTTTAGTCACTAACTCCACTTTAAAGACATGGTTTCTTTTCAAAAGTCTCCCCTAATAGGATCACTCTATGTTTGGGCACTAATGGACTAATTTTAAGAAAGGAAAGAGCAATATTTAAGGATCTGGCTAGTTTACAATAACATAACTACTAACTGAAATACAAGCAATTAATAGATATTTTTGTAGCATCTTTGAATTATCTATCTGTATTACATGCATTTACATATTCTAGTGAAGACACAGAGACCTCTATATACATAAACACATGTACACATATTCATTTTAAACTGTAACTAAAATAAAGTACAAAATTTCTTCCCCTTTTCCTTCATCCTTAATAATTCTGTTTCCTCACCATTGAGTCCTTTCCATGTCCTTCCCCCTCCTACTTCTCAAAGTAATGACATCTTTTTCTTTGATTATTATTGATGCATATATATATATATGCATATATATAATAAAACCTTATGAATGCATTTAGTATTTGTATCTACATGATTTCAAGGCTGACCAATTAGTATTCTGTATCCAATTAGGGGCTTTGTGTTACAATATTTGACAGAAGAAATCCTAATAATATGCTAAATGGAAAGATTGTAATGGCAAGCTTTACTCCTTTGGACTGTAATAGTAACACTTATAGAAAATATTATATTTTTTCTTTTTCTCACTCAAAGCTGCCTTTAGAGGCCTACATTTTAAATGATGAGGTATAGAGTGGACTGTGCAGATCATATTTTCATTCAGGATAGATGTTGTGGTATACTCCACTAAGTACTAAGTAGTTTTAACAGTTTCCTGTAAGGAGAAATACCACTGGCTAGGAACAATCTGATGTTTGCAGCCTCACCGTGAACTTTATTTCTGAAGAGACATAGTCAGGGTAGATAAACAAAGCAGTAAACATGGAAAAGAGAAAGACCTGGGATATTTTGTGTAAACAAAGCTTCATGAAGCTAAGAGAGGAAATTTGAATATATATATATATATATATATATATATATATATATATATATATATATAAATGAATCTGGTGGCTCTCAGTGTTTTCCTTTTGAATATCCCTGTTAAACTCCTAATTGTTCTCACCATGACAGAATGCCTGAATAGTACACAAGAGGAACCCAGCTCCACAGTGTGCAGAATAAATTCATTCAGGGGATCTCTGGGGAGTTTGGACTGCTGCTCTTCCTTCTTGGAGTTTTCTTATAGGATCCATAACAGTCTCAGAGTAAGTTGCTCATGTTAGAGGGTGTGCTCTTCTCACATGACTGAATGGTTTAGTTTAGCTCCAGGAAACAAGTGCCTGTCAGTCTCATATTTCTAGTCACCAGAATCACATAGGACACGTCACTAAATAATTGCGTAATAATGCTGAAATATTTGCTAATTATAAATCAGTGGTAGATTTATGTTCACAAAAAAACATATTCTAAATTGTAAGTTGATACTAAAGTTCCTAATGTACGAAAGTATTAAAGTAAAATTGTAAAGTAAAGGAGAGGATGAATAATAGTTTATAGATTACATGTGGCAGAGGAGAATGAAATCATTGGCCTGCTCTGATCCCCTACTTTCATCCTTTGCTTTCCTTTCACCCCAACTGTAGTTCCTTTTTAATTATTTTGAACAAGCAGCCCTCTACTTCTGTTTTCTGAGTGCTGCAATTCTAGGTGTGTGCCACCCCAGTTAGCTACCAACATAGTCTTTTAAGTTAATTCACTGTCCAGAAGCAAGTGATACAAAATTAATGATAGTAGATATATGAGTCCAAAGATGAATAGTTCAGTCAAAGGTATGGTTGGGAAACAGAACCATATATAACTGAAATTCAAGGCGGTTTTCCATGCGTACATCTAAGAGTGGTATCAGGTACAGTGGATGTTTATAAAAAGGCCAAATCCATGAATAGAGAGTAATTAGGGGAGACTTACTGAAGGAGACAGGCTTCATGTTAAACTTTGAATGAACTAATATTGGTATGGATAAGATGCAACATTCCAAATATGGGAGAGATTTAACTTGTATACACGCACACATGCATGTGTGTGTACACACTCTCACAGAGGGAGACAGAAAGAGAGAGAAAGAAATGGAGCGAGAGAGAGAGAGAGGGAGAGAGAGAGAGGGAGAAGGAGGGAGGGAGGGAGAGAGAGAGAGAGAGAGAGAGAGAGAGAGAGAGAGAGAGAGAGAGAGAGAGAGAGAGAGATTATAAGCAGGACAAAATGGAGCATGTTTAGGCAAAGGGAATATCCTAGCTTCCCTAAAAAGTCAGATATTCAGTGTAAAATGTATGAAGATGAGGCTGGAATCACAGAGCTCCAGATCATGTTGTGAAGAGCTAGTGGAATAAAGTTGTGTGAACTAAGAAATAAGAACATTTAACAAACATCTCACATTTATTCTTAGGAGAAACAGGAACAAGATGAGAGCCTGTATCTCCCTAGTACCTTTGATTTTTTTCAATTTTGTGAAGCTCCAAAGAGCTCCTTAGTACTCATTTTGGTGTAATTGTATCACATTGAACCATATATATATATATATATATATATATATATATATATATATATATTATATGTGTGGTATGAAAGTTGTAATGCATACTAGCAAAATATTGTAATTCAAGTATAATTATTCAATGCATAATTGGGAATATTTAATCTATGTTTATTTATAGTAATGGTAGTAGCAAAGTGACCCTAAAGTAGCAATTCAATCAGAAGGAATGGAGAAATTGAAGAAAATAATGGGAGAAGAAAAGTAAAAAAAGAAATGAAACACTTTATGTAAGATAGAAATAAAATTTTCAAAGTGGTTTTATTCTAAGATTATTTCTGGAAAGAATATTGCTTTAGAGTAGAATGTGCATTCAATAAGATACTAGGTTTTATTACTAGCTACTGTGAACATTTTTGCCAGTTAGTAACAATTATGACAATGTTGAATGGGAGGTGAGAGAGTATGCCTTCTACTAAGAAAAATAATCATATGCAAGCTCAATTTAAAGTATTTTCTTGGTCAGATACATTGTTCCTACTTCTATTAAGTAGAAGAAAGGACTCACCTAGAGTCCACCGTAGACATTTGTCCTCTTCATGTGGACTAAAGATTCAGCATTCTCACCTCTTCTCCCAGTAATGCTTCTCTGAAGAGATAGCTCTTCTATGCAATTCTTGGCTTTGCTTTCTCAGAGGCCATGACACTCTTTTGCATAATGGTGCCATTTTCTTTTGTTGTTTTTTTATCCTTTTCATGTACAGCACCTGTCTCCACTTCCACATCCCTTAGTTCTTTCTTCTGTGACTCATTTTTTCCTGTATGCTTACTTCCCCCTACCTTCCATGGAAGTCTGAGAAAAGTAGTTGACTCAGGGTTTGACTGATAAAAGACAAGTTAATACTGGATTAAAAAGAAAAAATAGGTAGAAGAAAAGAAACCAAGAGGTACTTTTTTCTAAACTTCATGAGATCATGCCTTATAGAAATTCCAGTAATCTGGTCACTTGTCAATAGTGATGAGAAGGTGAAGAAGATTGTGGTTTATTTAGGCACAAACGACAGGTAATGTACATCATCAATAGAACTTACATAAAAGAACAAGTATCACACAGAGCTTACTGTGATACAAAGGAATAAGTCCTTTCTGTTCTGAAATTCTACTACAGCTTTAGTCCACACTCTAACTGTGGGCTTGCTGAGGTCACAGGACAGGTGGAAGCACACAGTGCTCTCTTCCCACCATATGGGTTCTCTGATTGAACTCAGGTCTTCAGACTTGGTGGCAAGCACCTCTATCTATTGATCCATTTTCAAGCTGAAATTTGTTTTATTTTTATTTTAAATATTTTATTCATTTTCATACCAGCCATAGTTCCCCACCATTTCTACCCTCACCAATACACCTGGCAGAGGGGATAAGTCTTCCCTTGGGGAATCAACAAAGTCTGATATACCAAATTGAGGCAGGATCAAGCCCCTCCCCCTGCATCAAGGCTGAGCAAGGCATCCCACCATAGGGAATGGGCTTCAAAAGGCTAGGAGCTGAAAGTTATAATCCCATAGCCAGAAGTTTCTTTATAGGTCATAGCCACTGCCCCGCATAGTGATGTTTTCAGTTGCCAGACTGGCATGTAGCCCCTGGAAAGAAAAATGGTTGGTCTTTGGAAGCCTTGACAAGGTTGTGGTATTCTTTGTCCTGGAAGTAAACTTAACCAACACAGGAGGAAACTACTTGAGGAATGTAAGGAAAGGGGAAATCAACTAAATATATATGATTACAAGGAATTACTGTATATAGTTTTGCTTCAGGGGATTCTCTTTCTGAGGAATATAGTGAAATCAGATTATAACTAGTCATGGTATATATTTCTAGGTCACAAGTACATAAGAAACATGTCATATGTGTCTCAGACTTCCATGCACAGTGAGAAAGGTGTTGAAAATCTATGTCTAATGTGTTGACACGAGACTTTTTATTCTTTAGCAGTTCATTTGTTTGATTTCAAAGGTCAGGAAAGGATTTTCTTGGAGGTTCAAGAAGGAACAATGCAATGGAGTAGATTGGGCCAAGTTTTCTGAATTGCCAGTATAGCATGACACTTCTTTGATTTGTAAGGGATAATGAGCCTCTTCAGAAGGTTTAAACCTGAACTGCGTGACAGTGAAAGTAGATTGACTGGCTGGCTTGGATCAGAGAAAATTGTACTTTATAATATTTGCTCAACAGAGATTTTGAATAGGTAGGTGAGGAGGGAACTGAATGTGAATTGGTAAGTTTAAAATCATAAAAATAAGTTAGTGTTGAGTTCAATTTTTATAGTGATTTTTTTCATAATGCTATTCATTTTTACATTACGAAGATATATTAACTTCATTTTGAATGCAAGGGAACTGCTACTACTTTAGATATTAAAATGCTTTAACCATCTCCAGAGAGGTGAAAGGAGCACCTTCTATTTTCTTCTTGTGAAGATTTTCAATCAGGTTAAATATACTGATACTTACATTTCCCAGTAATTTTTTAAAAAGTAGTTGCTACATCTAAATTGATAACATTCATTAAATCATATGAAAATAGAATAGAACTGAATTCACTGTACACCTTTGCAGAACAAAAATAATTCTCCTCTACAGCTAAAATAATTATCCATGAACTACTGTTCATTTTAATAAACAAACTACTTTGATCCCCAAATCTGACATTTGAGTAGATAGTTAACCCATTTCAACTCAGGAAATACTTGCAGCTTTTGTACATATCTACTTTGTGCTTGATAGCAAGAACCAGACTAGAATTAGCAATTCACTTACTACCAATTGAGGAAGTATGCTGTTAAGCACTTTTAAATATTTTTCTTCTAAAGTAAATTCAGTCCTCTCAACCACTCCCACAGCTTCTCTTAAATAATTTCATCTTTTTTCTCTGATCTTGGTTATCACTGTAATAAAAAAAAAAAAACAGTTTATGGTATTTTTAAAAGATCAAACATTCCATGAAATTAGAATAACTTTTTCCACTCCAAATAATGAATTTTTATGTTGTACTTTTTAAATATAAATTGTAACAGTTAGAAAAGAGAACCTAACATCTTTATATTTCCATTATTTTGAATAAATATAACATAGGGGGACAGGATCAGAATTGTTCCATTTTTACTGATTGCATTGTTCTATCTGTGAACAGCACACATTTTCATTAGTTTTTATAAATTTGAGATACACAATTTTTGTGCTAGCACAAAGCGTTGCATCCATTGTAGTAGGTAAGTCATGTTATTTAAAGTTGCTTCCTCAAAACTGTTATGTAGGTGGTATGAGAAATGAGTGACAGCTACTGGAACAGACTATGCATCAGAAGTTATTTAAACCTCATCTATACTTGAAAGGAAAAAGAAGTGTTATTTCCTGTTTCTAAAATTACAATTTTAGATTTGCTTTCTAAAAACTGTAATAATTAAAATGTGTTTTTTTTTGCGTTAGCATATTGCTTATAATACAAATATCCTGGAATCAAAAATTCAAATCCTAGTAGATGTATTTAATTTATTTCTATAAGTCCAGTCTCACTAGATGTGATGTATTATTAATTATAATTTCAGAAGAATAAGTACAAATTATAGAGCTTCACCATAGTCTGGGTTTTGGAAACTAAAGATATTGGTAAAATTTAAATTGCTTAACTTCACTGAATAACTTAAGTCACAAGTGCTTACCACACATAGGTATCACAATTAAATCTTCCAAACTTCAAAAAGGAATCTCGGCACCCAAAGTATATATTTACTTACATTTTTACATGCTATAAGAATACACGTAGAAATGTTTACATCCCTAAAGACAATCTCTGAAATGACATCTTTGAAACCTATTTTATCAAAGCTTATGCTGAGAGTACTATAGTATGGGATAAGTAAGGGCAAAAATGTATTAATTTGAATGCCACTATCATCATTATTACTATCACCACAGTTATTTTATCATCATTATAAAAAGGCTGACATTAATTCAGCAGATATCACCTAACCAAAGTGGACAGTATAGATCAAGACAGTGCCTCCCAAATTTAATTAGCTTCAAGATTTCCATGCCTCCTTGAAGTAATGCTAGGTGTGTGAGTCACTGACTGTGATAGACTTTTGCCTTCACTTTTTCTTAATCCAACAGCTAATATAAATAAGTTTGATATCTGAATGTTCTTCACCCCAAAGAAATTGTCAAAGAAACATTGTGTGCTCCCAATTCAGTAGTAGCCATGCACTTTTCTTATCAAATTTGCTATTTAAGTATATTTCTTTAAAACACTCATATTTTACATTTATTTGTTTATTTATTCTGTGTGTATGAGCTAGAATACACAAGTATGTGCAGCAACATGTGGAGAGCAAGTGAAAACTTGACTGTGTCAGTTTTCTCCTTCTACCGTACAGATTCTGAGGGTCAAACTTGGATCAAGACTTGGCAGCAATTAACCATACCTACTGAGCATCTATTCAGCCCTTAATGTGATTCTTTATATTTTCCCCAGCTTGCATGTAAGGATGAAAGTATATCTCTAATCAATTTGATTTGCCATATGGCTTCGGTGCCTCAGAGAGTCCTGGTTAACAGTACAACTTAGTGGAAAGAGAGGGGATATGTGCAGGAAAATCACTCTCTGTATCTTGTTTCCAGTAAGAGAAAAAGAAGTGTGATTAATCATACAACATCTTGGATCATATATGGCATTAGCACTTTAAAGATTTAATCCATGATATATAATGCTTATATAGAGAAACACTGTCTTCATTCAAGGCTGAATAAAGGCCCAACACATGCTCTAAATTGCTGGGTCATTTGATAAAATATTGGAGTGACAAATTGAGAGCATAGTATAAACCCATACATAAAAATTTGTTGAACACCTGTAGTGAAGGAAAGAATGTTTGAGGACCATTAATCTAACAGATGTTTTCATGTGAGGAAAACAGAAATAGCCATCAGTCTACAGTTAGGGAGCATTCTGTCCTTATAGTCCTCATAGATTCTGTGAGATTTCGCTTCCTATTATTTCTGCTATCTGTAAATATCCACTAAGAAAGAGATTTAGAAAACAGCATTGATTTCCATTTTATTACTTTTGTAATATTAATATAGTCTGTGCTGATTGTAAACATATTATGGTTTACTATTAATTCACATTAAGATCAAGGCAAGCATGAGTTTCTCTTTTGGCTTTGCTGTTTATTAGCTTTATAATCTTAAAAAAGTGACTTATTTGGTGTTTTGTTTTCTGTATAAAAAAGAGGAAAGAATATCTGCTTTTGGAATTACTGAGGAATAATACATTTGAAAAAGAATATAGTAGGCAGTGCTTGACAAATGTAGCTATGTAATGACAAGAACCTCTTCATTGTAGTGTTTTAGGATAACCTATATTGCAAAAATATAACAGATACTACATTCTTTAGCCTCCCACTGTACTTCAGAGATGATTTTCTATCCTCATCTTTTTTGATCTGTGAGCAATGTTTGTGCATTGGATAATGCCTTCTCCTTGGCATATTTGCATTCACTGTTGTTCAAGTTTTCTTTCTGTTGCTGTCATAAAACCCGTGACCAAAAACAACTTGAAAGGAAAGGGGTTTGTTTAGCTTACACTTCTAGGTCACAATCCACCACTGTGGAAACTCAAGGAAGGAAACTGGGAGTAGGCTAGTTTTTCTATAGCCCAGGACACCATAGGAAATGGTTTCAGCCACAGTGGGCCCTCCAACATCAATTAGAGATTAAGACAGTCCCTGACAAACATGTCCACATTAAGGCTTTTTTTTCTTTTAGGTAATTCAAGACATGTCAAATTGACTATTAATGTAGAATACCTGAATTTCACGATAGCACAAATGTCATGGTTTATTTATACTTCATTTTGTGTTTCTTTTCAGTGTCTTTTTCGATGTTTTTGGCTGTCTGTTTGATCTGCCCAAACCTTTGTGACTTTATCCACTCTTGCCTCATTTTGCTTTGTCTGCTGATCTTCAAACATGTATATGTAATTGCCTATTTCATGTCCCTTCTCAGATAAAAGTAACTTGTCAAAATGAGAACTTTTTAAAAATCAACTTCATTTACAGTTTCTCCATTTCAACCAATTTTAACTTTAGTTTTCTATTATTAATGACAGAAATACTTAAAGCCATCCATGAATATGTCCTTTCTCTTGCACATTATATCCATTGTGTTATTGGTACTATGCTTAGATCTCCAGAATTGAACCACTTTTCCCCACTTCCATTGGTATCATGCTTGTGGTAATCTCATCTCTTTTCTAAATTGTAGTAACCTCTGACCTGACTCCATGACTCTACCATTGCTCTGGAGAGTCTGCTCTCACTACAACTGCAGTTGTCCTTTGAAAAAGATGCAAAATCATGCCACTTTACAGGTCAAAGTCCTACAGGTCTTAGTTTTCTTGGCTTGTGATTTTACTTGAAGTGAAAGGAAAATCCTTAAAATTGTCCTTAAAATTGTCTAGGGATATTGGTTTCCATTTCTTGACTTCATTTTTCTAGCTCTTTTTATACACTTCCTCATTTCTCCCTGGTTTCTTTGGCTGTTTTTTGAACATGTCAGATATGTTATTGACTTAGAACTTTTGTATTATCAATCACCACTGTCTGGAACAACTATTTCCATGTGAACTGAAGCTTACCAAACACCTTCATTTTTGTCCTATCTGGCTGTCTCTAGGGCTTGTTAGCTGAATCTGTGAGTCTCAGATCCAGTGAGAGACCTTGTATTAAAATATAAGGTGGATGGTTATAGATGTCCAACACCCTACTCTAAAATGTGGCCTCCACAGATATGCACACCTGTGCACATGCACATACATGCATCCACATACATAAGAATATGCCCACATACCCCAAAATGCACACATACATACAAATGAGTAAAAATCCAAGGTATGGCAGCATGGACACTTTTAAAATAAACTTTCATTATCTCATACCAGAAGATGAGAATATCTGCCTGAAGTCTAAGAAGCATATTTCATTTAATTATATTCATCTAATATAAAGCTATATAGGTACTCATCAGCTATAGTAACTTGCATGCCAGTAAAATAAATTGAGAATGTTCTTTTATTTTATACCAATTAAACTTCATATATATTTTGAACTTGTATGATAGTCTTAAATATTCTGTAATATGGATTAACTTTCAAATACCTCATGGTGATTTACCAGATGATATTTTTACTGTGTATTGGAATACAAAACAAAACTTTCTCTTTCCTTTTTTCCTTTTTCTCTAGTGACGATTTCTGTTATATTACATAAAATTTTTCTTTTCCATGTTTTATAAATTGTTGTAAAACATTCTTCTTTGCAATATAAATGTATGTTTACTCTGTAAATTTCTATAGAAAACATGTTTTATTTTTCTAGTGTTATTTATAAAAACATTTAAAATGGTTGAAATGAAAGTCTTCTGTTAGCTAAAACAAATAGTATTATTTCTAAATATTGAAGGAATAGTCATTTTGTTTCTTACTTAATCATCAGTCATCTATACTAATAAAATTATTCTGTATCATTCATGTACTTTAACAAGTATTTTCAAATATTTCTCTGTTCATGAAGCCTGGCATGATTAAAGTAGATGATTGGATTTTGTGCAAGGTTTTGATCAATCTGTTGTTGTGATAGTGGTAAAGTGATTAATGTTAAGAATTTACATTAAGTCCATAGCAATACACACACCTGTGTGGGCATGTATGTATATGTGGGGCACATGATTGTGTATATTTATATAAATTCAACATACCGATTCTAAAGACTGGACAGGTGGCTCAAAGTTTTGGAACACTAGCTGTTCTTCCACAGGTCCTGAGTTTAATTCTCAGAAACCACATGGTGACTCACAACATAGTGATTCTAGATATTCTGAATAGTTAATATATTGCTAAATCTATCACCGTCTTTTCTTGTTTCATTGTCTTGGGTGTCCATCACATCACTTATTTTTCCCCTCCAAGTTTGAAATATCCCAATACTTACCTCTTCCTTCTAAAGCTGATTAGTATTTTTGCAACAAGAATAAAAGTGAGAAATGGAAGAAGGGGGAGAAAGTATAATGACAAACTCTTCTAAGACTCTGGATGCTATTATGGATCTATCTAAATGTTTTAAGTTTTTTTCTATTTTAGAAAGAATCACTTTTCCCAGTAGTTTTATTGCCACTCATCCCTGCTTTACTTTGTTACTCCTCTGCTGCTTGTGGGTGGATGAAGTTCGACTATTTCAGAATAGTTACTAGTGGGTGGGTTTAAGAATCTCTAGTGGGTTGATAAAAAAGCCATGTTTATGTAGATAGTGATCCTTCTATTAAAATCCTAAGAATGAGTAATATTTAATAGCTGTGTTTACCACGCACACAGCAGAGTCCATCTGTACAGAAAATTCCAGGGTATTTTGCATTCATGTACAGGATTTTTGAGCAGTTCTTAACCCCCCCAATTTGTTTCTTGGTAGACAAGGATTTCCTCCCAAGGGCATGACACAAGCCTGGATGCCTACGGATCTGTACAAATCTAAGATGCTATGAATCTGTCAAGACCTAGCTTTCCTACTGCAGCGGATCATAGCACAGAGCTTTAGGGTCTTGAGTGCATTTCTTTGATGACAGATGTAATACCTTTAGGTTCACTGGCTTTAAATTGTGGATAGCTGGGGTAGAGGCACTTGCATGATATACTTAGCTGCCAAGTGCATGCATTCACTATTTTGATTTGAAATCCAGTTTTGTAAGATTTTAAATGTAGAACTAGCAACAGCCAGTATGCTTTGTATATAGTGAAAATTATACTAAGTCTAGAGAAAACTTTCTGTGTGTCTAGGACCCTGGAAATGACAAAATTTTCAAATTGTAGACAGTTTGAACTGATTCTTCTAAAAACAAAACAACAACAAAACAATTAATGTAACATTATGTTTAGAGGATTATGTATTCTAAATAGACATCATTGATTCTCATTTTCTGTATCTTCTACTGGGAGAAAATATGCCTTACCTTAATCTTTTATACTTAACCTTAATCTTCAGAGACTGAGTAACCATTGATGTTCATGATTCACTTTATTACAACAATGCTACAATCAAACCATGAGGTTTGAGTAGCTACAAATGTAGAACTCAATTAAAATATTTTTGCAAGTGGAGTCCCTGTAGTAAAATTACACATATTGTTTTGTAATTATCATTCCAAAATTCAATACTAGGACAATTAAGGTCTAAATGATTCGAGATACAGAGCCCATTTTAAAAGCACATTTTACTTTCATTTTATTGGCAAGTTTTAAGACCAAAATTTAAAAAGACCAAAAATGGACATAATTTTGATGTGCATTTTAATGAAGAAAGCAGAGAATATGTGAAATGATTTTGAAAAAAAGGATACTTAGAGTGATACGACTTCTATAAATGATGTTTGCCCCAACCCTATTATTTAAAGAATGAAATAAAGTTATGTGTAATAGGTACTGCTAAATTCAGGCTGACATTAGGATGTGAATATTTTAAATAAGTCACATATTTTAATTTAAAATTTTGAATCTAATATAATATGCAAATTGATGTAGCCATTAATGTAGAAAAAGGGAAAAATGTCATGATTGAGTTTGGAGAAATTGTAACTTGGACAGATCTAGCCAGCTGCAATGATGAACAAGGCTTCCTTTATTATTGCTTCAAGAAAAGCTATTGAGTGGGTAGCACAAAGTAACTACTTGAGTACGGGAATATCCAATATCCCTTTGAGAGTCGTACTTGATTATAGATCTTACATTTACCCTCTTGTTTCTTTCTGACTCTCCAATTACCACAAAAAGATCCCAAGATCAGTGTTGTTGTCCTTATTGTTTTCTGTTTTTTTTTTTTCTTTTTTTTTTTTCTTTTTTCTTTTTTGGCCCATGGGATATATCACTGCAGGAAATTGTTATCTATTTAAAGCAATCTTTAGACGTCTCCATGTTCATACCTAATCATTTGAAATATTCCCATAAATCTTTGGAACTTACAGGATTCACTATGAGAAAGCTAGTAACACCCCCTCTCTCTTCTTCCCTCCCTCATATTGTGCAAGAAATCTTTCTTAGCTTCATTTATCAATCTGACCAAAATAATTTCTTGGTATGCCTTATCAAGTCCCCCAGCAAACATAACATGTATACATCATTGATATGTGTTCCTATTATAGTTTTGCCAAGAGAACACATAATCGTTCTTTAGTACCCATCACAGATATCTGCTCTTTAAAACTTTTCTCCACTTTTCTGATAGAGCATGTTCCTCATCATTAATTTCCCCCCTGTATAATCCCAATAAAATGATTGTTTGGTATCATTATTTAGCTTATTTCTGTCCCTGTTAGGTTGGGAGGTTTGTATGGTTCAAGGTGCCATTTATTTGTCTTAGAAAAATATCAACCCATCATACCATTCTTAACATAATTGTTCTCAAGGGATAGTTGATTGATTCAATGAACAGATATTCACTTGCAGATTTTGCTCAACCTACAATTGAGGGTGCCAACTCAATATGCAGAGTTGGAAATTGTTTGCAGCTCTGCCAGTCAGTTTTATGTTCTGCCAGCACATTCTTGGTTGTTGTACAATCCCCACTGATAGGATTTTTCCCAACAGTACTTGGCTTGATTACCATATTCATTTTTTTAAAGCCATATCTAGATATTTTTCCCTGTCTCTACCCAAATTCATTCTCTCAGTTTCTGTACAGCAGGTTTCTGGGGCATCCTGTTGTTACCCATTCCCTCCTGTGTCTCACCCATCCAAGTAACTTTGTTATGAGAGGCTGGGAAGCTGGCCAGTTTCCATCATCTTGTTCCTGGTGATCATGTATTACTGTAGGCATTTGAGTGGTGAACCTGGGCATGCTGCCACAACCAGCAGTGAAGGTGAATGCATTGCGGTTCCAATAAGGACTAAGGCACAGAAATAAATCTATACAGAATTGACTTTATTCATGCTTTCTAGTAAAGGAGGAGATTATACATGCAAAATGCTTTGGTAGCAATGAGTGTTATTGTATTACTCGTAGTTCTAGATGAAAGAACACCAATATTCTTCACCTTAACTGCTGTTTTAGCAAGATGTTGATGTTAATGACAAGTACTGTACCTTTGTTGCATTTCTTGGCCACTTTGGCTAAGGCTAGAGAACTGAATGGTACATAGTAATACAGATTAATGTTTCTCAAACTTGGATTACACATGGATCCCCTGGGAATTTTGATTCACTAGGTGTGCGGTGAATCTGACAGGCTGTATTATTAACAAGCTCCTAGAGGAGCTCACTTTGGATGGAATGAGCTCTTCAACCAGTAGTGCTGGCTGACTGGCATATTCTTTCTTCATCTCCCTGTCTGTATGTTTGTCTGTCTGACTGACTGGCTGTCTATATATCATCTATCAGTCTATTTTTAAACAACCTATTTATTATTTATCATCTTACAGTCCATCTGTTATTTGTCTATCTTCTCTCTATCAGACTATTTAGGATCTATCTATCTGTTTATCCATCTATCTACTTATCTCTCCATTTATCAATTGATCACTATCAATCAATCTGCCTACCTACTTATAATATATGTATATTTATCATCTATCTGTCTGTTTGCCAATCTCTTTATCTCCATATTATCTATCATGCCTCAACAATGAATGCTACAGAAGGACAGAAAATGCCCTGGCATAAAGTGAATGAACTGCATAATCAGTGCTTTATGTTAGTGTAGCTTGTTACTGATGATGGTCACATCCCTGAAATTTTGGTAATTTTCCTCCCACATATGAAACGGAAGGGTTTGGTCTTGCTGACTCAATCTCTTGATGAAAATGATTTAATACATAAAATATTCAAATTATTCTTTTAAGTTTGAGATTGTTAGCTGAAAAGGAAGTAAAGTTCAATTGCCAAGTACTTAGGGATGTGGCATGACAATTTTCTATCAGGTTTCTTTTGCAATTGATGTTCCAAAAGAGTGGTATTAGAGCTATCAATTGTATTCATGATGTAATTGGCAATCTTGTGTTATGTGCCAGAGATACAAAAAAGTATTAAATACAATATCTTTCATGAAGTATTCTATAGTTAATTCTATCCAATAGACAGCTTTTTATGGCAGGGATATTTGTTAGTTTTCAACAAATATTCGAAGTGCACAGTAATAAGCTCATTAAATATATACCTATCATAAATGGTACAAGATAAGTAAAAGAGTATATTTTGTATTTTCTTTTTCTTTTCTTTATTTAGATAACATTTTTTTCATTTATTTTACATACCAACTACAGTTTCCCATCTCTATTCTCTGTCCTCCTGCTCTTCCTCTGTCTCCATTCAGAAAGAGGCAGGCCTCCCATGGGCTTGAACAAATCATTGCACATCAAATTGTGTCAAGGTTGGGCAAGGTAATCTAGCATGGTGCTAGAGATCAAACCAAGAGCTTTACATATGTTAGGGAAGTCCTATAGTCATGCGCTATATATTCCAAGGTCTTGATTTTTTGCTTTTGCTTTGTTTTGAGAGAAAATGTCACTCATGGCTAAACTGAAACTTGTCCTTAATTAATTGGCGATGTTCTTGTTTCTTTCTCCTGCATCCCCAAGTTGCTGAAATAACTGATCCAACCTGGTTAACATGTTATATTTTAAGACTAACTTATGATTCATGCTCACAGCATGAATGATTAGTAGAGTTACATGTGATGATTACAGGCCATGTCCAGTCAGTACATTACAGTTTCTTTTCATTTATTTATTTTCTTATTTTACATATTGATCCCAGTTCCCGCTCCATCCCTCCCTCTGCCCCTCCCACTCTCACTCTCTTCCACCTTCCCATGCCCGCCAACCACTCTCCCATCCCACCCTCCACTTCACATGTAGGGTGATGCCTTCCTGGAGGGGTCATCTAAATCTGTCAAGTCATTTGGAGTAGGGACTAGGCCTTCCCTCCTGCCTCTAGGTTAAGGGAATATCCCTCCATGGGGAATGTGTTCCCAAAGTCCTTTTGTGCACCAGGGATACATCCTGGTTCCACTGTCAGAGGTCTTTTTGACTGCACAGGCCTTGTAACTGAGACCCATGTTGAGGGCATCTGAGTCAGTCCAATGCTGGATTCCCAGCTATCAGTCTGGGAGCCCATTAGCTCCTCCTTATTCAGGTCTGCAAATTTCACTTTAAACACAGAATGTGGCCTGCGGCTAAGTTCTATATTAGCATAATAAAGTCCTATTTGTCAATCCTAATATGAATATGCCAATATTGATGTTTAATAAGGATCAGGAGAAACAAGTAGGCCTAATAGATGTTTAATCAGGGAGAAATAACTTACAACATAGACAGATGAACACCAGCAGGTTTCTGGCCCTAAGGATGCCTCCGGATGCACTCCTGTCCCTGTGCTGCAAGCAAGAGAGCTCTCAGAGCCCCTTCTCAGACTTAGTTCCTCCAGGTAATGTGGGCCCCTGTCTCCACCCCCAATGGGCCTGCTCTGTGCCACAGGTGCAGACAAAGTGAATATCTCACTACATGCCAGAGTTATCATTATGTTCCCAGGTATAAGACTGTATGTTTAATGTACTGTCACCAGAGTGTGCATGCAGCCATTCTGTGTACAAGTATGCTTCTTACCAGAGAGATGAGTGAAAGGAGCAAATAGCTGGAATATTGGATAAAATGTACTAAAAGCCAAGAAAAATAATCACATGTAATATAGCTACTAACAAGGTGCTCCACGTAAGACCTGACATTTTTTCTTTAAATGAATCTTAATAGAAACATAGCCATGCCTATTCATCAGTGGATTATCCATGGCTGCTTTTATGAAACAGTGGTGTCCAGGAATCACAACAGATCCTTGTTGGCCTACAGCACGTAAAATCTATACCTGTGAGGAAAATGTGTTTCTGATATTTCAGGACAAGAAACAAAATGATATCTTCCCAGTCATCAGCCATTTTCTTTTGACTATTGACAGCTTGTTCTTACATTGCAAGGTAATTCAAATACGTTCCTCCTATATCCATGTTCTACTTACCCTCCCAACACGCTTCCTAGACATTTTGACTTTAAAGGAACAGGCATACACACAAACACAGTGGTTTCCTTAGAAATCAGTATAGGAAAACAAGTCTTACTGGTAGAGCCAGGGCCTCTTAGACAGAATATCTTAAATTTTGATGGGTTAGGATTTGGTCTGAAAGACAGTGGGCAATAGCTTTGGGTGTACACACCTTCTTGGTTCCTCAAGAATGAACAGGTTCATGGTAGGAATTGGTTTAAAACAGGGTAGGAATACCTTCTAGAAGAGTGGAAATATAAAGGAGTCATGTTTAATTTGAAAGTAAGGTAAGGTGACTATTAAGCAAATGTATTGAAAAAGTTATCAAAGTACATGGGGATTTTGTTGCATACAAATAAATGTTAGACAGTAATTCCAAGGAGAGAAAATATAATGAACAGAGCCAGAGTGATGATAAAACTTAAAATACTTGGAGAGAATGGCTAGAACTTATGGATACACTATACATTTTAAAATGCATACAATCTCACTTTTCCTTTGTAGCAAACCCTTGGGGTCAGTATGGAAAATGTTCTGTCCAGTGAGCGGGAAAGTAGGCAATATATCATGTAAGAATTTGGAAAGCTACTTGCTCATTTTAATGTCAGTATTGTCAGTAATGCAATGAGTTATGTGGATTATTCTTGTCTGTTTGGAGGATGGAGCTATTCTATTTGTCTTTTTCTATAAAGCAGGATCTTGCTGAGCAGTCCAGTCTACTCTGGAATTCTCATTGGTCTCACTTCAATATTCTTAGTGTTTGGATTCCAAACATGTGCCAGTATGAAATGCTGCAGATGCTTTAATTCTCTGTTTATTATTCTTAACTGTATGAAGTTTCTTTTTGTAAGTAATAGTAATGTTTCTATGTTATTAATGTGTTTGAGTGCATTTTGGGAGGGAAGGAAAAGAAGAATCAACACTAAACTGAGAATTAAGGCTGAGTGCTAACAGTGGTTCACATTGCCCTTGTTTTATCTATTTTATTATTTTTAGATTTACCTAATTTTATGAGTATAAATGTTTTATCTACATATTTGTATGTGCATGTTGTCCATGACTTGTGCCCATGAAAGTCAGGAGAAGGTCTCAGAACCCCTGGAACTAGATTTATAGATGGTTGTGAGCTACCCCAAGGCTGCTGTAAACAGAACCTGTGTGAGATTTCTGCAAGAGCAACAGGTGCTCTTAATCTCTAAGCCATCTTTTTCCCCTAGTTGTCTTTATATTAATATTAGGCTTTAACAAAATGACAATTAGTGGAAGAACTGGAAATAGAAACTGTCCACTATAACTTTGGGCCTCCTCTTTTTTGCCAGAGCAAATCGTCAGGTATGGTCAAGAAATCCATTTACACTTGGGGACACAATATGGACTAGACTAGTGTTTCCCCATACTTGGTTAAAGCAAAAATCTCCTGGATGTTCAATTCTGTGATTCAAGATATTTTCACAGGGCCTATGCAAATACATTTGACAAGAACCTGCGTATATTTAGATAAAGGTGGTGGTTGTGACTCATTTTTAAAAGCTGTGGGATACACTGTTTCCTCTCCTTTTGAATGCAGCTCTTTTCTAAAGAGCTTTTGGTATGTAAAAAGCCTAATTTATTTCTCTGAAAACTATAACTGTCTTATGTGAACCCATTTGCCTTATATATTCCTATCAAGGCCTATGGAGTGCCTCTGAGTCTGGAGTTGGAAAGTCAACTACTTCCCAGGAGGAAAAGACAGTTTCCTGACCTTATCTGATTTTTCTCATTGCCATGCTCTAACTCGCTGAGCTTACCAGCCAGTTTTGTTGGAACTCACCATGGAGACAGCTTAATTTTAACTCTGAGAGAACATGGGCTTTTCAACACAAGTTAAATATAGGCTGGCACAGAACATTCCAGAAGCATTAGGTCCTCAGCAAATTGATTTAGCTCCCAAACTTTGAGCTGCTGCTATTCATGTATGATACTTGTACCTTCCTCCTGGTCACTGTCACCTTTCTGTCTTTGTTTGATCACAGTACTAGAGAAGGCAGGGCTGTATATGCCCACATTAGAGATATTCTATGAGTATAGTTCTCTTAAACATTATCTTGAAAATAATAGAAAGAAGCTATACATGTTAGGGTCTTATATTGCTGGTAAGCTTTTAATGTTTGTGTTAACTTTGATGAAAACATTTGCCTTAAAGAAAAAATAAATATATTTTGCAATAAATTGTATACATTAATGTTTTAAATTTGAAGAAATGAAGGATTTGATGATAAAACATAGTTTCCACATGTTATAGTTTTTTTTCTGACACATAAATTTCCATTTTGAGCAGGTATTCATTATAATACACAATTTAAATGTTGAAATAGATCTTTTCAAGATTGGTATTACAATGGAAGTTTATTCTCCTTTATTGTAGTATTACAAGTTGGTAGTATTTTTGTACTTCTGAATAGAATACAGAATTTAGAAAACTCTAATGATTTTCCTATATATTATAACTTTATTATTAAGAACTTACAAGAAAAGAACATCACAAATGAATATTAACTAGACACAAAGTCAGTAAAACCTCAGTGAACATCTTTAAAAGTAGAATAGCCATTCTAAAGGTAGAGCTTCATGCTGGATTTTATAATTTCACTATCAAATATATTTTTGTATAGTCATTTACTTCATAAAATGAGATACAAATAGAGGAACAATTAGCCCTATGCCTTCCTTAATGACTGCATTGCCTGTATTCAGTTCTTCCTCATTACCCATTACTTACCATTTCTTGGAAGAATTCTTTCCAATATAGCAAGAAGCAGATTAACATTTTAAAATACTAGTAGTAATAATAATCTGGTATTATAGGTTAGTGTTTCACAAAAGCAATAAATCAATATGCAATAGATTAGTAATGGTAATAAAGAAAAGGTAATTTTAAAATTATTTCTATAAATATTTCTTAAATATTTGAAATGAATATTTTATGTATGTATGCATTAATTTATTAAAGTCTATGAATAAAAAATAAGCATAACAGAAATAATTAAACCTAGGCCTATAAAAATGAACATGCTTCCAAGTTCTTAACAGTATGATGAAAGACACAAACAGTTCTTTGCTAGGCTAAATTTCCATGTGAAACCAACAGTTCAATTATTTTCTCAAAGGCTATGGAGGCTTGGAGGTCAGACACTGAATTTAATTTGTTTTACCCTAAGTATTTCTTTTATTTTTGAGATTATGATATAATTAGATCATTTTCTGCTGAAGTCCTCTGATAAATCCCTTCTTGCTCTCTTTTAAATTCATTGTCACTTTATAATTAATTGTTGCTATATACATATATCATCTTTAATTACACACACACACAAACACACACACATACATATATATCTATATCTATATATCTATATCTATATCTATATCTATATCTATATCTATATCTATATATATATATATATATATATATATATATATATATCTCAATCCCAGTTTCTTCTCCCTCATTCCCATGCTCCTACACACCCCTCCCATCACACACTCCCACTACACAGGGAGAGTGATGCCTTCCAGAAAGAATAATAAAATTCTGTCAAGTCATTTAGAGTAGGGACTAGGACCTCCCTCCTGCCTCTAGGCTAAGGGAGTATCCCTCCATAGGGAATGTGCTCCCATAGTCCTTTCCTGCATCAGCGATACAACCTGAATCCACTGTCAGAGGTCCCTGAGACTGCCCAGGCCTTCTAACTGAGACCCACGTTCACAGGCTCTGAGTCAGTACAATGCTTGTTTCCCAGTTATCAGTCTGAGGGTTCATAAACTCCTCCTTTGTTCAGGTCAGCTGTCTCTGTGGGTTTCTATATCCTGGTCTTGACCCCATTTCTTATCAATCCTCTCTCTCTGCAGCTGGATTCTAGGAGTTCGGTCAGTGTTTAGCTGTGAGTCTCTGCTTATGTTTCCATCAGCTACTAGATGAGGGCTCTAGGATTACATATAGGATAGTTATCAATCTCATTACCAGGGAAGGGCATTTAAGGTAGCCTTTCATCTATTGATCAGATTGTTAGTTGTGGTCATCCTTCCATCTTTAATTTTAAAGATGATTTGCTTATATCTGTGATTGCATCAATTTCTGTGAGATACAAGATATTTCTACATTTGAAACATTGAAAGTATGGCAACCTAACCATACCCAAGAATCTTTCTATATTAAGATTAAAAGCAGAGAAATAAGAAAGTATGTTGGGGTCCCCAGACAAGTCTCTTCCTCCTGGCTTCAAGCTGAATTATACAGTAGTTCAAATATGTGAAACAATCGTGATGGTTGTAGGTCTGTTTGGGGTCCTATTTATCTATGATGCTTCATTGTTTTAGATTGTTCAGAAGTATATTTATTCTCCATATCCCTTGTATTTATTGTTTAAGAAAGTCATACACGATTTGGGGATTTGATGGATTTACCTTGGGACTATGAAGTGATCATTTTTTTTTATATAGAAATGCATCAGATATATTTATAACAAGACAGGTAACATTTACAGCTTTCTGATGACTGTTAGTCCTATCAGTTTTCCATAAAATGAAATTTAAGTCGTCTTGTAAGATAGAATGGTCACAAGCTTTACTGGAGGCCACTTGCCACCTTCCAGTATTCATAGGTGCTTTACAAATTGACAGTATGTCCTAGACCTTTCTACATGATCTTAGAAACCTGGTTAATTCGTTACATCCAAGATTTTCTTTTGAAATTTCACAGTTGAGCAGATTTCATAATCCTTCACTCATTTGTCACCATAGATCAGTGTAATCTTTTATTGATATGGATTTCTGTGTAAACTACAATATACAAAAATGATCTTTATAAGTAAGGGCATAATAGGACGCAGTTGTGAAAATGCATAGATTTGAAGAATGGAGAATTGCATTTGATATAGGAAGTGTTCAGAAAAAAAAGCCTGTGATTTTCTTTCTTTTCTTGGAATAAATTCTACATTGCTTTGCCCACTCAAAGATTTCAGGAATTGCTTCAGAGAACTTTAAATCTTTCAATAATATTTAAACCACCTAGGGAAAAAAATAGTCAAATAAGCAAAAACAAAAAAAAAAAAAAAAAAAAAAAAAAAAGAAAAAGAAAAAGATAATGCTGCTGGCAAACCAGTGGAATGGAAAAGAATAATAGTAGAAAAATAAAATACAAACAAAGGAGCCAAGACTAATAGATTAAAATTCTTAGGTGATGTCTTAATTTAATTTCTTTGCTATTATAAATACCATGACCATAACCAAACATCTTGGGGTAGGAAGGGTTTATTTTGTCTTATAAATACAATGCCACTTTGGAAAGTATTCAGAAGGAAGATTCCAAATTAAGCAAGTAAAAGTCTGCTGGAGTAGACTGCAAGAGGAATTGGGACAGTAACTGTGTTTCATAAAATAGCTAGAGATAATAGTGTAGGTGTTAAAGATCAGAGTATTTACTGTGAAATCACAGACTCACCAAAATGCAAAGCTTGGACTGGAGAGATGACAGAGTAGTAAATGCACTTACTGTTCTTTCAGAGGACCTGAGTTCACTTTTCAGAACCAACATGAGGTAGCTCACAACCACCTGTAACTTCAGTTCCAGGGGATCTAACAACCTGTTCTGACCATCTCACGCATTTCACACAGATGTATATACCCAGACACAAATAATTAAAAGAACTATATAATTTCAAAATGTGAAATGCCATATAATAAAAATCTTCCTAATTATGTTCCTCTATAAATTTTGCTAGAAACAGATCTTTCTCTTTATAAAAAACTGATGCAATATAATTACAAAGACTTTTAGCATCCAGGTCACAGAAATGTAATGCTAAATGAAAAATCATGTTAGAGTATTATCCAATGTTGATTAATAGGCAGGTAACATGTATATTTTGATACTAACTTTATGTGTATTATATATTACACATGGTACAATGATTATACAGAAATAAATACATTGTCTATATTAACTTAGCCCAAATATTCAATCCATTTTCTCCTACTAGTCAAGATAACATTTAGAAACAACAGTACCATATTACTTCATTTCAGAACCATTGTGTATCAGTAAAGCTCTGAAATATCAGATACAGTGATATATTTCAAACCTTGAACAAGTAAGATATAACTATTCCCAAAGAAGTAACACTTTCATTTCTAAAGTATAAAGAAAATGCTTGATAAAATCATGCTTGCAGAAACTATACTACTAAAATGCCTCAAGGAGATAAACAGGATCATATTCTAGAAGAGACAGGTGTGGGAAAAAAGATAATTATTCGTGGAATATTGGCATGGAATGCTTCCCTATCCCTGTAGGTTTCAGGAAAAAATGGAGATGTCAAAGACATGGGAGAGTGACATAAACCATTTTTAATCTGATATCTTTTGAGTGGCCTCACAATTAAACTGCTGTATGCTTGAAGGGGATAATAATGCTAGTGATGTATATAGAGAACTGATAAATATGAGTCTAAGCTGTCTTCTCATCATGAGAACACCAGTAGAGCACTTTGAAAAATATTAAGTAGAAAGACATTTCTTGAAAATAAGAGTGCAATGCAGTTGGCTATACCATATTTTCCTTAAAGGGAAGTCTAGTGAGTTAAAAAGGATGGATTTATTGAGAAAGCCTAGTGTTTGTCAGTGGCATGCCAATCCTTGTTCTACTAAAAAATAAACAATATTGCAGGCCTGCATAGATATCAGTAGTTAATTTTACTTATGTAGATGAAAGTATTATTTACTTGATTATATTAGATGCAATGAATTATTAAAATGAATTCCTTATGACTTTTATCTTTTATATTATATATATTTTAAAACTTACATAAGTGACCTGGAGATATGATTCAGTGCAACTGTGTGTACCTGAGATCAAATTTCCAGAACTCATATAAATAGTTAGGAATGGCTGTGTTAATGTGTAATACCAATATTTTTAGGGTAGAGACAGTAGGATCCCTAAGACTTGCTGGCCAATAACCTAGATCTTTCTTCAGTGAGAGACATTGTTTCAATGCTAAGCCAGAAAGTGATAGAGCAGATATTCCAGCATCCTTTCCTGGTATTGGCTTGCACACAGATATACTTGAACATACACATATGACACACACACACACACACACACACACACACACACACACACACAAATAAAATGTAAGTGATAAAGAACATGATGTAAAACAATAGTTTTAAAACTCGAACTTACAAGAAAATATGCTTGATTATTCCAATATAAATTTTATAACATAGTTGTGCAATATAAATATTGGCATCTACTTGTTTGTGTCATATATTTGTAAATTACTTCTGATTGTAAAAACTTAGTTTCTGTACTTAGTTTCATTTCTGTAACAATATATAGATTTCTTAGCTACTTTTCTGTTGCTATATCATACCATAAAGAAGGCAACTTAGAAAACATTTATTGGTGCTCATAGTTTCAGAATGTTGAGTCCATGATCGTGGTGGGAAAGCATGGTAGCAGGCAGACAGCTTTGGTGTTAGAGCAGTAGCTGAGAGTTTACATCATAATCCACAAGCACAAGGCAGAGAGGGAGCTAACAGGGGATGGTGTGGTCTTTGGAAACCTGAAAAGAAACATTGAACTTTGAAGTGTGTTGAGAATGTAAATTAGAATGGGGACTTTGGATGAAGTGAATTTAACATTATGATTTAGCTTCAAAGCCTATGGGGGATGGGGAATGGAATGTGGTGCTTTGAATGATAATGGGCACACATTAGCTTGTATATTTGAATGCTTGCTTTCTAGTTGGTAGAATGTTTGCGAAAAGATTAAGAGGTATGGCCTTGTTAGAGGAGGTGTGTCACTGGAGTAGGCTTTGAGACTCAGGACAACATCTTAACTGTATCCCTTGTAAAATCAAAACAAAACAAAACAAACAAACAAACAAACAAAACTAAATACTGACAGCATACAATGGCACAGTGAGGAAATAGTGGAATAAAGCATGACCAAAACCCAGCATGGCAAACTTCAAAACCTGTAGTTTTATGTAAAGTGTCAAAAGGTTTCATGGCCCTTTTGTAATGTGAGATGTTTTTTCTGGCTCAGCTGGTACCCCCAACATTCTCTGCCCCAAGGAAGCACACAGACACTATATAGATTATGAAGCTGTTGGCAATTGACTAGAGTTTCTTATTGGCTAACTCTGTCTTAAATATTAACTCATTTCTATCATATCAATCTAAGTATTTTAATGTGGTCTTGCCTTATCAGGAATGCCATATCTGCAGCTCCTTTGCCTACTACATCTCTGTAGAGAAGAGCGTGATTTCCTCTTTGTCCCTGCTTATATTCTCTTTTCTGTCTAGCTATGTCACTTCCTACCTGTCTCTACACACCTCCAGACCTCTGTGGTTAGCCAATGGCAGTTTCTGCCCAGCTAGTCACTTCCTGGAATCTAATGACAACTCCTCATTTCCTATACTTCCCAGAATCCTCCTCATATCCTAGTCCCACCTATCTTGCTACCCTGTGGGCAACAGTGTTTTATTCACCAAACAATAAGACAAACAGGCACAGAAAAACCCCATCACCCTTTCCTTCTGGTTTTGTGACTACAAAGCACTTCTCTGTCTTTGGCTGGATCCTCTCTTTGTCTATACCTTTACTTGACTGGTTTTCCTTTGCTCTGGCATCTCCAATATTTTGGCAACTCCAACAAAATCCAGGCATCACCATCATTGCTTTACATAATGGACTCTCTGGAACTCCATGCAGGTGCTCCCTTTCCACATGTCTAGCATCACTGGGTCTCCACAGCCTCAAGGAAAGATCACCCAACCCCTTTACTCCTGAAACCTTCATATCTTTAAAGCCATAAACACATGGCTGATTTGCCATGTTTGGCTACCTGCTTGGGAAGGAACTGTCCCTATTCTTCAATTACATTGCTTTGATTTGTCGATACTTTTTAGGAAAAACTAATGCCTTAGATCATTTAATTTTGCAAGTTAGAAGCTTAATTGGGTAATTTCTTGCCTTGAGGGCAAGATTCCCTCTATACCATCCCTTATCAGACATTTCATCTCTTTCAGCATAAGCCTTGACTCCAATATTATATTTCCTGATGTTCTTTTTCTTCTCATATTCTGAATTTTGTGTTTCTTTTTTATCTGATTGCTCCTTTTTAATTGTAGACCTGCACAAAAATAGTCACTAAGAATCATGTGACAGCATCAAAATTAGGCTGTCCTGAAATCTTTTCTGCTAATGAAATTAGTCCAAAAATCTTCAATTTAGCCTCAGGCAGATCCTTGTAACAATGGCAAAAAAGCAGTCAAATTCTTTGCCAAAATATCACAAACAATGGTCTCTAGCCCTATTAATAATTTTGTTCCTCACTGAATTCTCTTGAGCCTGAACTTTATAGTACAAAGTGCTCTCAGAACAATTGCCTTTCAAGCTCCTACTGTGATGGCTTGTTAATCCCTGCTTATAGCATTTGACCACCTTTCTAGTCCAAAATTCCAGTCTTTCACCTTTCTCCTACCTTGTTTTGGCAATGTTTGGCAGTTATTATTATTTTGTTTGTGTGTGTGTGTGTGTGTGTGTGTGTGTGTGTGTGTGTGTGTGTGTGTGTGTGTGCTGCATGTCTAATTTGGAAAGCATACTCTCAGAAAGTGAGGCAAGGGCAGTTTCTTGTGCAAATGGCTAGCTTTGCCACATTGAACACAAACTCCATATGGAGAGTCTTTGAAGCCCATCATCATCATCATCATCATCATCATCATCATCATCATCATCATTTTTGAGTAAATTTTTTGCTGCCAGGAGCATATGTGTCTCACTGTCATGAAAATCCTTAGGTTATGAAAACAATGCCATATCCAACAAGATTTATCATGTCTCATCTGATCTCAGAGCTGTTCCCGTGTAGAGGGATCAGTATATTTCTTGTCTGTCCTATAGTCTTTTTTGGTTTCTTTTTATGTCTGGAGCCAATATTTTCAGCAGGTCTTAGCTAATTAAATCTGATGATTTTTAATTTTAAATAAAACCATGACTTTTTTTTTGGAAATAAAGGTATAGCCTCTCCCCCAAAGCATCATATTTTCTGACTTTCATTCTGAATTTAAAACATTCTTAAAATATATAGGTTTAATTTAGCAATTACCATAGTTCAGTGTCTTCCAGATGCTATATTTTTTTGTTCATCAGCACTTAAAAAAATTCATAGTCAACTAAGCACCATACAAGATCCAGATACCTTGTATATTTCCTGTCTTTACTTGACTTATTCTTTTTATATTACTTTATTCTTTTTTTAAAGACTTCATTATTTTTAAAATATTTTTTCTGTGAATGTTTATACCCATGCTTTTCATCTTTATAATCTAAGCACACCTTTAACCATAATATAACTGCTCAGAATATATATCAGTCTAGACCTGATTTTCTGTGCTTCTCTGACTGTGAGACAAGCATTAAACTGCCACACTAGCCTCAGTGCAGCTCTATTAGTACAGAGGCCACGTTTAGTACCCCAGCTCTCAGAATTTGTTGAGTCTGTACCACAGATGTTTTACCTAGTGGGCAAGCTGCTCAAGTACTCTGCTACACAGCAGGGCCTCTTAATATTGTTGTGCCTGTGTACATTAAGCCTGTCCAAGTGTGTATGTCTCCAAACTCCTCTGTTTTTTTGCTTTCTCAGACCTTATATGGATATATGTGACCCATCATTGGGTGCAATATCTTGTAAGCTTTCTGGTTGGGACCACCAGCCTGCAAGTAAAGACACAGAGACTTCTGATAACTATGAAAACTTTGCCTTTAGCTTAACCTTGTCTCAACTAGCTCTTGTAACTTAAATTTACCAATTTATGCTAACTGATGTGCTATTATCAGTCTTCATCTTGCATTTTTCATTTACTCTATGTGTCTCCTGGCTTCTGTTGTGGGCCTAGATTCCCTCTCCTCTTCATTTTTCTCCCCAGAATTCCTACCTATACCTTCTGCCTAGATAATGGCCATTCAATGTTTTATTACACAAATCATAGCAAATACAGCTTCACACAGTGTACAAAAATACCACCTCCCACCTCTACATCTACCCCCAGTGACCAACTTCTTCCAGTAAGGTCACATGTCCTAATTCTTCACCCAAACTTCCACCGACTAGCAAACAAACTTTAAAATATATGAGTATGTGGGTGTTATTCTTATTCAACATACCACAATAAGAAAGCTTCAGTTTAAACTATCTTGTCAAATGCTTAAAATGACATTGTTCAAAATGCAGTGAGATGCAACAACACAATATGGAAAAGATATCAGTGATCAATATATACCTATTTGGTATAACTTATGATATAAGTTTTTAAATAAAAAATTACCGTTTTTGAAATGGTCTTACATAGATAAACTGCGATCTGAAATAATCTTACATTGCAGTCAGTCTCTTGCTACTTTCAGCACTCAAGATTTTAACTTCAGTTATTGTGTAAATGTTTGTTTTGATATATATATATATATATATATATATATATATATATAAATGTGTAAAATAAATGTGTATAACATATGTGTGCTATGCCTATGGGTAACTGAAAAGTTCTTTAATCTCCTGAATTTGGGGTTATGGATAGTTGTATGCCATCATATGGTGCTGGGACCTTGAGTACTCTGCAAAAGAAGCCATTCCTTTTGTGTACTGGTTGTCTTTGTATCCTCTTGTGTCACATTTTAATTGGTTGTACAGTATTATGCTTATATATTTTTCCTTTGGGAGAATAATTCTATGAAATATTCAGGAAAAAAGATTTTTCTTCAAATATATTTACTAAAGCACATTTTTAATAAATTTAAGCGCAATTAAAGAGTTTGAGAGGCCTTGAAGATAATAAAAAGGTGGATGCTGGAAAGGTAGCTTAGTAATTTAGAATGGCTTCCTCTACTTGATAAATATGTGAGTTCAATTGGGTTCTGAGACTCTCCACTGCCTGTAACTCTAGCTTCAGGAGACCAGACCTGTTTCTGGGCCCAATTGGAGCCCACATACATGCATATTCACACACACTCACTCACACTCACACACACACACACAGTTGAAAAAATCACTAGTAGATTTTTATTACAATATCTTTTATGATTTGACCAAGAGCAGAATTTTTACATTGTCTTTAAAAGTCTTACTGAACTTTGCAAAATGCTATCATAGATACCCAAGAAGATGGTATAAATTTTAGTTTGTCATGTATTTCTACATAAAGAAAGCTAAGTATAACAACTGCATTTCCCAAGAATATACTGCGATTTACATCTTATATGACCATCATCTCACCTGAGAGCATCTCTTGCTCTTTTAATGTAACCTCCAGACAGCTTCCTCTCTAGAATTCAGCTTTATTTCCAGTGATTGACACCCTTCTCTGCATTTAATTTTATGCCACACCAGAAGCTCTTGATGTTAGAGTTTAATTTTTACTTCTCTAAGTGGATAATAAATTATATGCTGTGTGAAGACCTCTATCCACCTTAAGCTATAGGTGTTCTTGCCTTTTAAAGATACTCCAATATTTCTTTCAAATATTCCTTCTATTTCTTTCATTGTGGATTTCTATGTGTCAATAAACTCAAAGAATATTTCACCAATCACAGTTTTCCGTGTGTTCAACGAGGGAGTAATCTTCAAGTAGATTTAGTAGATGCATGAAAGATTTTTATTCCATCCTTCCAATTTGACATACAAGAGAAAAATAGATAATTTGGTTTATGTAATAACAGATTCTGAAAATGTTTAGACCATTATATAGTTGAGACTGAATTCTCTTTATTTACCTTTGATTTTATATTGTTTTATCATGAATTTGCTCTCTATCATAGCATATTTTCCCCTTCTTGTCCATTAGTCTCTAGCTTTACTCTTGACAGTTTTCCTGCTCTTCAATTTGAATGCTTTTATAAAAAAAGTCTAGTTAACAATATAATCTCCATCACTTTTATTTTGCAGGGGAAGCAAGATTGTTTCTGTGCCACATTGAGTGCTTGCCCTGA
Source organism: Phodopus roborovskii (assembly GCF_943737965.1). Taxonomy (NCBI): domain Eukaryota; kingdom Metazoa; phylum Chordata; class Mammalia; order Rodentia; family Cricetidae; genus Phodopus; species Phodopus roborovskii. Next base: position 117,258 of record NW_026126061.1, on the reverse strand, counting down.
TATGTATATAAAAGGCATTCATTGAATTTACTGTATTATTAAAAAAAATGAAGTTAAGAGAGAAACAGGAGATATGTTTGGGGAGCTGGAGGAAGAGTACTGTATAGAGATATGGCCTCTCACTGATATATGGTTTTTAGACATAGAGCAAAGGATTACTCACTGATATATGGTTTTTAGACTTAGAGCAAAGGATTATTAGCCTACAGTCCTCACTGCCAGAAAAATTAGGAAAGAAGGAGGACCTTAAGAGAGACAGACATACACAGTCCCCTGGAGAATGGGAAAACGACAAGTTCTCCTAAGCAAATTGGGAGCATGGGGGGAGTAGAGAGGGAGTTAGGAGGATGAGTAGGGGAGAGGTGGGCATGAGGAAGCAGGAAGATTGAGTCAGGGAAAGAAAGGAGGAGAGCAAGAAAAGAGATACCTTAATAGAGGGAGCCATTATCGGTTTCAAGAGAAATCTGGCACTAGGGAAATGTCCAGAGACCTACAAGGGTGACCCCAACTAACAATCTGAGCAATAGTGGGGAGGCTACCTTAAATAGCCTTCCCTGATAATGATATTGATGACTACCTTATATGCCATCCTAGAGCCTTTATCTAGTAGCTGATGAAAGCAGAAGCAGACACCTACAGCTAAACACTTAGCTGAACTCCTGGAATCCAGTTGCAGAGAGGGAGGAGTGATGAGCAAAGGGGTCTAGACCAGGCTGCAGGAACCCACAGAAAGAGCTCATGGACCCCAGTCTGATACCTAGGAAAGCAGCACAGGACCAAAGCAGACCCTCTAAATGTAAGTGTTAGGAGGACTAGGCAGTCTATAAGGCCTCTAGCAGTGGATCAGTATTTATTCCTAGTATACGAATGGACTTTGGGAGCCCATTCCACATAGAAGTATACTCTCTCAACCTAGGCAAATGGGGGAGATCCTAGGCCCTGCTCAAAATGATATGCAGACATGTTAAACAAGCTTGTTTCAAATTTAAAAAAAGATTTTATCAAAATATAAGAACTACACCTTCAAAAGAAAAAGTAGAAGTGGGAACTTTGAGTAAATTTTCATTTTGAATATTCTTATATTTAGTGGTCAACTATAGGAATGTATGATTTTTATGATCTAGGCAGAAATAATCTACTTAAAATAATTTTAAATAGCATTATGTATTACTTTTATCAAAGTATTACTATTTCTTAGGAAATTCATGTTGATGTTAATAAATTTAAGCTATATAAAATTTTATAAATTAAAGAATTTACCTGTTTCAGTTATACTTGTAATACTTTCATTTATCTAATAAAAGATTTTATTAGTGAGTTTAAAAAAGAAGCAAAATTGAACACAACAATGGTACTATACAATCCTTTACTAAAATTCTATCTGTGTGATCATAAATCCAGTTATGATTTTTATTACTTAGTTAGTAAAGCTGTTCTGTCAGCAAAAGTAGGTTATGTCTCTATCACATAGTTTATGGAAGGAACTAAAGCACCTGTGGAATTCTTTTATATTGAGGCAAAAGTGCTATCACTTAACCAAGGAAATTGATTATAATCATAACTGTTTTCTGTGAATTAAATCACTAACAAAACTCAATCTTTATCCACTATGTAAAATTATGCTTTCTTTCAAGATACAATGGGAGAGCACACTACTAGATATCCCATTATTCTGTCATATATAAGTTTATAGATTGATTTTGGGTTCTGTAAGGAAACTAAATCTTATCTCCTCCTCAATGCTAGCAACTGCTCTGTAATAGTTGACTTATACCTTAATGTTGAGAGTTACTTATTTATATGGGATATATGCTGACTAGTTTTATGTTAATTTGACTTAAACTAGAGTCATCAAAGAGGAGAGAGCCTCAATTTGAAAAATGCCTCCATAAGATAAAGCTGTAGGCAAGCTTTTGGGACATTTTCTTAATTAGTGATTGATGATGGGGGGGCATCCCATTGTGGGTAGTGGCGTCCCTGAGATGGTGCTCCTGTGTTTTATAAGAAAGCAGGTTGAGAAAGATGTGGGAAGCAAGGCAATAAGAAATCTTCTCCATGGCCTCTGTATTGCATATTGCCTTCTGATTCCTGCCCTGTTTGAGTTCCTGTCCAAATGTCCTTCGATGATGAACAGTAATCTGGAAGTCTAAGCCAATTAAATCCTTTTCTCCCCAACTTGATTTTCAGTCATGGTGTTTCATCCCAGCAATAGAAACCATAACAAAGACAAAATATTAGATGAATATTTTAAGTCTAATAAAAACATTAGTAAATATCTACCCATTTGTCACATTTTATAACTTTCTATTGCAGAAACATTTTTGACTTCAAGTGGAATTCATAACTTACCTATGGAGTATCTATCTATCTACCTACCTATCTATATCTATATCTATCTATCTATTTATATCTGCCTATCTATATATCTATCTATCCATCCATCCATCCATCCATTCTACTTCTTCCTTTTACATTGTGGCACTTATGGCAAACTTATCTTCTGGCCTTCCTTATATGGGTCATGCCATAAAAATATCTATTTGAGCACTTGTCAGGTCAGATTCTCTGAGAAAGCCATTATACTGTTTATGTATCCTTTGTCCTTGACAACTTATGATATTTTCATTCATTGTCCTTGTACAAATCATGGAAAGAATTGTTATGTATGGATAAAGATATGGATTTTGTTGTATCAGCTCCTACTTCAAGAATTTATTGCAAAGATGTTTCATAATGGCCTGGCACTAGGTTGGAAGCTGTTATCAGTAAATCAATTTATGTTACTCAACGTGTTTCATGCAACAAGACAGACAGCATCAGGCTAGAAGCTTTCAGAAGGCTAAAATTTCTCAGACACTAGTGATATTTAAAGTGTATCTTTATTGCCTGCCTACATTACACTGTGCCAGTAGAAATGAGAATAGAGGAAAAATAGAAGGTTGGATCATTGGTTAAGAAATGGCTTTTTACTCTTTCATACCTTTTATCTTAAAATGGAAAATTTGGCTTTGGTGTCTAAATTACAAAGCAGAAAAGCATCTGCAAACTTCTGTGTTCAAATATGTCCTGAATGCATATCTATTTCTTTATTGTGGATCATTTACTGATTGTAGCACTAGTTTTACATATCCTTTAGTTTAATAAGCAGTATTGGGAGAACAGAAAAGGAAAGATCTTTGAAACTGTGCTTTAGAAACCCTTGGTGTCAACTAGAACTAAGAACACTGGGTACCTCTTTTGTTTCTTGCTGAGATGCACAGTTACCACAAAGTCACAGGCTTTTGCCATTTCCCTTTAACTATACAAGAAAAAAAATCGTTTGAACACTGTATGGATTTTAGGAAAACTTCAAAAAATAAGGCCAACTTTTCTAAATGAGTCCATGTCACTTTCTGCTTGTCCTATCTTTTCTCCATTTTCAAATTTGCTCTCCTTATATGGGAAATAATTGTGAATATTTACAATAGGATTAGAGAAAACTTGACTCTCTTCCTAATTTAAAATTCTTGTCTGAGACAAATGGAAAACTCACTTTATACCATATAAAGGGCTGTGTTTGATTCCTCTTCTTTTCAGTTATCAATTTACTTTGAGAAGGTACTCTCCAAAAATAGTCTCCTGATTTCCCAGGACATTGCTACTGTTGAAATTTCATTATATTTTAGGCAAAACTTCCTCAGACAAATGTTTATCAAGTCATGTTGAAATAGTGACAGTTGTACTCCTGCCCAAGCCTACTAATACACATTTGCTAAGGTGCACCTACAAACCAAGTTCATTGCATGACTTGCACAGGCAGCCTGTAACACCCAATTTGTCTCTCCTACATGGTATTTTCTTTTCTCACCATTAGACATATTCCCTACTTCTTGAAACATTTAAATTCTGCATTATCATCTCAATGCTGCTTTAATGTATAGATTTCTCAACTAAATTGAAGATATGATTAAATTTATTATTCATGCAGTTGTTTATTTTACTATATTCCTTTGACTCCCCACAGTTTATAGTCCTCAGAGAGTCCAATCTAAGCCATTTTACTTTTAAATATTGTATCGTACCTTTTTTTAACCTTTCTTTAGAGTAAGTATACCACTGTGAATTAGGCAAGGTTACAGATCTTCTCTGTCGAGTTTACTATGCCCACTACTTTGGTTGGAACATAAATACAAATTCCATGAATCATAGGATTGGGAAGTCCTACCTGTGTGTGAGCAAGAAGCACAGTCTTTACATGGTAACCTGTTACTTGGATAGATCTGAGGATATTAATGATGAAAAGGAGTGGCCAGAGGAATGACTTTTCCCTTCTCAATTGCAGCACTGTAAGTAAGTGACTTCTGCTAGATCAAATAGACTATTTTGGGGATTCCTGCTCACCCATCTCCTCTGTGTTTTCAGAGCTGCTGTAGAGCTGTTAGAACAGTGAACTGACGCTTTTTGACTTGCCAAACAGTGGGAGCTTTCTATTTAAATAGTTATCCCTTAGAAGAGCTATATTAGGGAGCTCAAAGGGAGAGATTTAAGGGCCCACACAGAGTAGAGAGGCAGCAGATCAGCCACCTACTGAGTCCTTGTTCCTTCCAATGCTTCAAACTACATATTTGTAAGACAGACGACCTCCTGCTCACTGAACTATGTACTCCTTGCCTGCCCTTTTGTGTTTAGCAAACACATGGGAAGGACAGGTCTTTGCTGCTAATGTATCTTTCCTTGTTTGTGGTAAGTGATGCCATACAGCCAAGTGGGAAGAGATCCAGGTATGTTGCTGGCGTCCAGGGATGTGACAATAAGAAGAAATGCTTTTAGAGTGGAGATGTTCAAATATTCTCAATACACATGCTCAGAAAATATGTAAAATGACACTAGACTAAGAACTCAAAGAAAACAAGAAATTTAAACCAAACTTTCTTGTCCTTTGTGAAATGGATTCATTTAACTTCCAATTAGAATCAAGTTTACCATTTAATGATAGATCTTCTTTGTCCTTTACTGTGGTCACAATCCCATTATTCCCCTAATTTTAGAGCTGTAAGTACTTTAATAATTTCTTTGAGAATCGATTAGATTCTCATGTTTAATTTACTTATCTCATACCCATTCCATTCTCAACACAAAGGAGACAGAGAAAATATATAAGCACGATGAAACTGACTGTTCTAACAGATGAAGGCTTCTTTTCAAATCTCATTGAAAGCTGACATTCAGAAGTAGGCCAAAAAATAGGCCTAGATATCTACTCAAATATCTCTTTTTGTTTTATCATTAAACATCCCCTGAAGGTTAGCTGCTTTCTTGGTGTGCACTCTGCATTCTTAGAATATGCTTTTGTTTTTTGTTTGCTTGCTTTATTTTGTTTTTGCTATTCTGCACATATATGAACGCCTTAAAAAGAAAGAGAATCCATCTAAACTATGTCAAGAGCCAAATCTTACATATTACGATGATGCCAACTATTTTCTAACTTCTCCACTTTTAAAGTGAATGCACACTATGCGTCTTTTTTCAGCACTTTCTGCCCCCTCTTTTTTCTATAATTATTATGTACTCTGACTTTTTAAGATCAAATGTCTTCCTTCTGCTGGCTTCTGCAGTTTAAAAGGGAATAGTTCTGAGATTTGCTCTTTTACTGCCCCTTTGTCATACTTCTCTAATTTAGTGTGTCAAACTTAACCCACCCTCTCATCTGGTGTCATTGGTGTGTAAATATTGTCCCCCTTGGGAACTATTCACAGGGTGACTCATTTTAACAGCCAATACTCTGAAGCTTAAGAGCTTTTAAAGTACTGGGTACATTTCTATACACTACCTGAAGCCACACACAGCTGTTGTTCATATCAGAGCATTTTGTCCTTAGCTGCCCTGAAGCCCAAAGATCCCTCCTTTTTTTACTCTGTTGTGTTTTAATCACTGCAGTGCTGGTACCTTTCATCTTTTGGTAACTAGACCTACAGAAAAATTTACCACAGTGAACTAAGGTGGCTTGCTAAGAATGAAGCATACACTTTTGGCTAGCCTTAATTTGTAAGGGAAGGAATGTTTTCCCAATCCAAGGTTTGCATCTTATTTTCTTGGCTTTGTATCCTGCCAAATCAAAATACATAACACAGGTGAAGAAGCAGAAGTTGGTTTGAGGTTTGTGGATTCAATTGTTTCTACATCAAAAGATTTATGAACTGTGTATTTTAAACAGTTCTTGGTTCATGACTCCCTTTAACAGAACTGAGAGGAAGGATAGATGAGGCAAATGCGAAAGAAAATGGCCTAGGCTGTTCAATCTTGTGTTACAGATCAAAATTTAACCAAGGTAAGTTGAAGAGTTATAAACTTAAGACTTGAAAATTCCAATCTTAAAGGAAAAAATGGAAAGGTCGGGAGTAAATTCAAAGCAGCAAGTTTACAGAGACCTCATCCTTTGCTGCTCGCTGATGCAGCTCTTCTGTGGAATAGAAATTTAAATAGAAAACTCACAGTGCTTTGGAAGCAAAAACATTAAGACATTGCTTTAACAGCTTTACAGATTTTGCCATTTTCATCCTGCCTACAGTGCTAAGAAGTGAGCAGTAATCTCTAGGGTGGGAGCACTGCCCACGGTCAACACCTATGCTCAGTCTGGGATTTTTGCACTTTAACTTTTCATTTTCCTTAATCAATATTTACCATGTGACAATCACAGCTTCAGTGGCTCATGTTTTCTACTGATCTTCCTGTTGCCAGTATTTTAGACTTTCAGTCATTTCCTTGTGTATAATGATTTCTTTGCTAATTCTTTTATGAATAGCCACATTAATTATACCTAAATTTAGGATCAGGTGAACATTTAAGAAACTGAGATTTACTATTGATGAGTGACATTTAAACATCTCCTCCAGTATACTCTTCATTTAACAGGTCATACCATTGTCTTTGTTGCTTATTTTAAGTAACACTATTTCAGGTAATTGTCCAATACAAGGTTAACTACTGCTGTGTAACAAACCGCTACACAATGTAATCTATTAAACACTAAGCTTCCCAGTTCTTCTGGCTCATCTGGGCTCAAATGATTTCACTGGAGCTTGGCTCTGACACTTGTGTGTTGGCTAAGGATGACTGATCTGAGATGATTTCAGTCACATGTCTGAGAATTGGCTGTATGTCAGCTAGGCCATGTGTCTCCAGTGATCCAGTAGGTTTGCTTGAGCTTGTTTTCCCACAGTGTTCATATGGTTCTGATGGAAAGAGGACAAAGAAAACATGTGTTTCCTTTAGCCTAAGCTCAGAACTAGTATAGCATGACTTCTGTTGGCTAAAGTGAGCCACAGGCCTATGAGAGTCAAAGGGAAGGTCAATTAGTTCTGTCTCTGTATTGAGAGGGATTACAAACAATTTTCATAAAACTTCACAGTTGTAGGGATCAGTAAAGAGTTCTGGTCTTTTTGCAATTTCCGGCATGTACTTAAGCTTTAACCATGACATAGCTATCACAAGCAATTACTTTTGCAGAGCAATTGTTTTGATATGCAGGAAATATTGATCCATTATGCTTATAAAGAAAATTGCATCACAGAGAATATTTTTCAGACATCATAGTTCTTTAGAATATTGAAAATTGCTACAGTCTTAAGCAAAGTGTCTTAAGGAACCACTTTCATTTCTTTATTTCTTTCTTTCGAAACAGGGTTCATTTCTTAAGTGGAAGATTTTTACTCTTCCCACTATGTACTTCAGTATTATTTTAATTAACATGACCCTAAATGAAATGTGTTCAATTGCATTTAAAATGTGATACATTTTCTTACTTTGAATCAAGCACTATTCTCTGATATCATTGGCGTACAAAAAAGTGTTCTATGATCAGGTAAGTTTTCTTCTTATTATGAACTGTACGTGTTGCCTATGAGCTTTGCATAATCTGCTCCAAAGAAATCATCCTTTACTTTTAAGAAATCTTCTTATATAACTCATTAGAGAATTTTGAGGTATATATTTCAAAATGACTTGCACAAGAATTCTAGTAATAATATATTATATTTGAGAGGAGTTGACCCTACCAAGGAAACAAAATTATTTTTTTTGCACAAATTCAGTGAGGTTCCCTCACAAGTGTACCTTGTATACACTGAATAAAAAGGCAGTAGTCCTAGTAATGTGAAAAAGATAATCATGCATTTTTATTTTTGACTTTGTTTTAATAATATCTTTAATAATATATAATATTACCTAACATATTTAATAATATATACAAAATATAAGTTTTGTGGTTTGAAAAAACTTTAATGACTTTTGGCATAGTCCTGTTTGAAGGCCCTTTTGATGGAAAACATACTATATTGAAGATGCATGTCCATTGTTAAGTGGCATGTTAAGTGGTCATCATTGGAGGTGTATGAAAAGAAGCTTATTATCAATAACAGAACTTTATGCATGACAATACTTTTGTCTTCAGTAATGACATACTCTGCTTCAAATAAAAATAATTACAATGAACTATGAAACATGCAAAAATAAACAAATATAGTTGGAGAATTATCTCAATTATTTTATTCATTATTGTGTTAAAATATCTGAAAAAGTATAACTTGAGAGAGGTATGGTTTATCTTAGCTTACAGTTTTAAGGGATGTAGTTCATTACAGTGAGAAGTCATGATTGTTGGGCTTGAAGCACTTGATCACATTGTATCCCATGGACAAGAAGCAGAGAGCAATGAAAGCTTATTCCAAGCTTTACTCCCCCCTTTTCATGTTGTTTGGGACCTTAGACTGCATGTCAGTGTCATCCTGGACAAATCTTGCTTCAGTCAACCTAATCTACATAATCCCTCATGAACATGTTTTTAGGATTATCTCCTAGATAAATCCAGATTCCATTAACATGACAATCTAGATTAAACCCCACCAAAACATAAAGAAAAGTCAATTTGTTTTTCAGTATAAAGTCAAAAACATGGTTATTTTCTCCATAGCAAGGAGAGCTAAATATGCTTGATGTAATCACCTGAAACAGGAAAGAGCTAAGTATCAGAATTATGTCGAGCATACCAGAACACCGTGTACCATAACGTTCAAGAGATAATGCTCTTTTCTTTCTGAGATAAAATTCTATCCCTATCCCATTACTGAAATACAACTTGGATATCAAATGAGCAAATGCTAAGATGTTCTTTATTTTACACATTGGTCCCAGTTCTCTCTCCCTCTCATCCTCCTATGCACCCTGACCCACCTCTCATCCCATTTCCCATCCATTTCCCAGGGAGGGTGAGGCCTTCCAAGAGGGATCATCAAAGTCTATCAAGTCATTTGGAGTAGGGCCTAGGCTCTCCCTCCTGTCTCTAGGTTAAGGGAGTATCCCTGCATGGGGACTGTGCTCCCAAAGTCCTTTCATGCACCAGGAATACATCCTGGTTCCACTGTCAGAGATCCTGTAGACTTCCCAGGCCTTCTAACTGAGACCTACATTCAGGTCTAGGTAGGTCCAATGCTCGTTTCCCAGCTATCAGTTTGGGGTCCATGAGTTCCCCCTTGTCGAGGTCAGCTGTCTCTGTAGCCTGGTCTTGACCCCTTTGCTCATCAGCCTCCCTCTCTACAACTAGATTACAGTTCAACTCTGTTTAGCTGTGGGTGTGTGCTTCTGTTTCCATCAGCTACTAGATGAGGGCTCTAGGATGGCATATAAGTTAGTCATCAATCTCATTATCAGGGAAGGCTATTTAAGGTAACCTCCCCAGTATTGCTCAGATTGTTAGTTGGGGTTATCCTTGTAGGTCTCTGGACATTTCCCTAAGTGCCAGATTTCTCTTGAAACCTATAATGGCTCCCTCTATTAAGGTATCTCTTTTCTTGTTCTCCTCTATTCTTCCCCTCACTCAATCTTGTTGGTCCCTCATGATCTCCTCTCCCCTCCTCTTCTCCCCTTCTCTTTCTTCTAACTCCGTCTTCCCTCACTGCTTCCCCTCTGACCAGGAGGTGGTCAGATGTTTTTTAATGATAGGCATCCATAACAAAGAGAGACCATCCTATTCACCTTGTGACAGGTTTGTGCAGTGTGACAAATTAGTATTATAATATTGCCCATAAATTTGATTCTCCCAAATTTTCTAGGTACCTTACCTGTTAAAAAAAAAAACAACAGATAAATCAGTTTGTTAATTCTAGGAAGATTATTGTTACAGTAGAATCCCATAGTAAGAATTAACAGCAAACATAAAATAATAGCAATAACAGAGAATGACAACAGACAAATCAATATCAAGACGGTGTTCTATCTTCTGCATCATGGGCTGATTTGCAACCCGTACAATATCTACTTTTTTGTTGCATTTGTTCTCATCCCCTGGCTGACCTTGGCTTCATTTTTGTTTCAATTTCCCCCAGCTTTCTGTCTAAATGGTGTCTATTTCTTTTCCCCAAACCTTAACTCACCTTTTATCATCCTCTTACTGGAGTAGATACCACAACAATCAAGCCAGGGTATGTCTAATCAGTTTCTTCCAAGGGCTTATTTGAAGTTTATTTGATCTTCATCAAGAAGATAATTGTCTCTTTTTAGAGCTGGGTTAAAAGGCAAAGTAGGTACACACAGAATTGGAAACCATCATGTTGCACTGTCTCCATAACCTTGCAGGCAACACAGGACACTTCTTCAGAAACTTGAAAGTATTCCAACTTCTAAATCCTCTTTTCCCCCCATTTTTAATCCTTTTTCCAATTCAAGTTTCCCATTCATGTATTGCAGTTCATCTGTTCTATGAATCGTAAATGAGATAAAAATAATTTTTAGGTAGATATTTCACACTTGCTTGTTGGAGTGAGTAATCTGAGATCTATAGAAGATGCATTATGAACAGATTTTACATATGAAGGTATTTCTAATGGAAATATACATGAAATAATTATGTACAGGTTACAGTTACTTCTATGAATTAGTTCTTTCACAGATATTTATTAAATGCTGGTTTCTTGATGGCTTCTTTAACTGAGCTTGTATTCTAGTATGTGAGATCATAATTAATTTAGGTTACTTAATAGGCAGTATTGAGACTTAATTTTAGATACAGATTCACTTGTAGACTAGCAACTCATGAATCAACATGTTCTGTTTGACATCATCTCTCTCTTCCATTGTTTACCATTTTGTACCTTCACTATTTGAATGGGCTATGCTATCATCTGAAATTGTTCCTCTAGGGATAGCCATTGTTCCATTAGGGATAGCCAATAATATAATAGATAGCATGGGAATGACATTAAAATGAATGTTCTTTCCATAAATCTTGTAAATATAAACATAAATAAAATACCCTTAGAGAAATCAGCATGGTGGTGCATATCTGTAATCCCAACAATATAGCAGAAGCATGAGATTTTAAAGGAGGCTAGCTATATAACAGATTTAAAGTCAGATTTTGCTACATGAGACCCAATCTCAAAAAAGGGTCATCAAATATGTTTCCCTGTCAAACCACAGTTTATGAACTTGTATTGTTTAAATTTGAGTATATCTCTCCCTTACTTTTGTGTGTTTTTCACCCTACCCCCCAGAAGAATGTGTAAGATCCGTTTACTCAAATGTGGTCAGATACTGTCTCCTATGGGTCATGTTTAAGGAAATGTGAGCCATCAGTGTGACTTAGAAGATAAGGACTGTCTTACCGCATCTTAGCCCTTCTGGAATTATGTTTTTTTCTCAAGAGCATAACTCATAAGATTATAATGTCAATAAGATATTAGACATTTTCAGGAAAAATGTTGTAAGAGCTATATGTTTGGAAGATCAGCATACTATTTGCTAACCTAAAAGTCTGTGCTCTGCATTTTCTTGTATAAAATTAGTTTTGAGTGCTTTTGTGAATGTGAGATGATTAATAGCAGACAATTTTATTTCAGAAGCATTTTGATCACATTCTGACTAATGATTATATATTTATACCTGTCCTTCACATTTTTCTGCTTACTTGCAGGCTTTCATTTCAGTGTTAAACCTCTCATTCATGTTATTTGAAAATGTAAATTAGGATCATAGTGACTTAGGGAAAATATTTAGTGTGGGACTAAATAGACATTATTCTTATATATTTCTTGGAATATTATATTTAGAGTACAACAGAAATAACTAACTTTAAGGAGAGGAAGAAATTTTCCTGACAACAATTCTTAAATCTTAATGTATTATATAGAGGTCAGAGTCAGTTGTCAGGTTTCTTCTTCTATGATGTGGGACTCAGAGATCAAGATCCAGTAGACAGATTGGTAGAAAATGCCTTTACCCATTGAGCCATCTCACTGACATAAATTTGATAACATTAATAAAGTCATACAGAGGAAGTGGAATATTTTGAGGAAAGGATTTCCCCTATCACTTTCTATTACATCAAATATTGTTTGGTGTATATCAAGAAATGTAACACCTAGTTCAGTATTCAAAATATGAAAAGGTATAAAGTAGGAAATACAGGATACTAGAAATAGAGAAAATCCTCATGAGTGAGGGACTGAGGCATGGTATGATGGGTGTTGATGATGATGGGAATCTTCCATCAAAATAATTCAAAGTTGCTTTGACTTCCCAAGAACATGTTCATGATTTATTGTTCATGTGAAATTTTTACCTTGTGTTATATTTATCTTTCCACATTACTTATTCTCTTAATAGGTTTTCCTGGAAACCTATTGAATGAAAACCTACTGCCATGGGAATATAGCTACTAATGGACTTAAATGCAAATGCTCTGGGCAGTACTATAAATACAAGTGCAGTGGTATATTTGTTTTCTTTATCCATTTAAGAACAATTGGAACAACACAGGATTGGAAATGACATTTTTGTAAAGGAAAGGTGAAAAGGTTAACAAATCAATATTACATGCCCCAGCAGTGGTATGAAGTGGGTATCAGCATGTCCTTTAAAACAGCACTATTTCATTGGCCAGTGAAGCACTGGATCACATTGTCTTTAACACATGGTCAGGGAGTGGAAACTTTGTTTATCTAATACACTATCACAAGTCCTTCATGAATCACATGTATCCCGCATGTGTAGAAGAGCCTAGTTTTGGTGACCATACTGACAGAAACTTGCAGTTTTTCCTTTTTGCTTTTTTCTACTTTGAGGCAGAATGTCACCTTGTAACCCTGACTGGTATGGGGCTATCTATGTAGGTCATGCTTGCCTCAAACAAACAGAGATTCACCTGCTTCTACCTCTTGGCTTCTGAATTTTGAGATTAGAGGCATGTGATCCCATACCTAGTTCTTCAGTCTGTTCTTTTATAACTTTTTTTTCCTGTAATCATGTAGACTTTGCCTAAACATTATGATCCTCAGGCTTTATGAAGTAGAATTCCTTTCTCTAAGAGATTATGAAGATTAAAAAAATATATTATATAAAGCACTTTAATACATACCCTTGCATTAAACATGAGTTGATTGTGTATTTGTGTATCAATTGCCTTCTAATTTTCCACCTGAGAGTGAAGAATGATTCAGTTTGTCATTCAGTTGAGAAGAAATATCAGAATCATAGCATTATTGCTTATATATCAATTTGTTAGTCACTTTATTATCATTGAGTATGTTATTTGTATTATATAGTTTAGGAGTGGTATGTATAATTTGAATTTAACTAGAAAAAATATTATTATCATCAACGTTGATTCCAATTCATTTACCTGACCTTCAGCTAGGTGGGTAGCAGTACTATGTTTTTTTTCCAGTTCTGGAACTAGAAAGAGCAATAATCCACATTATCTATAATAACTACCAAATAATCAAATCAACAGTTGAATTGGATGCTTGGTCATATTAGTTGTTATAAATGGTGATGAAATAATTATTAGATAGAAAGACAAAAGAAGCTGACATAGAGACAAAGATTCTAATACAAGTGATATGTTAAGGAACTGCATCCAGGAGTAAGACAAGTAGCATAGAAATAGGAAAGAAGTCAGTAAGTTTCAATTTTAGGTGAAATACCAGTCTCAGCCTAGTATCATGGGTAAGTTCTTCAAGTAAAACTTCACCTCTGAGTTTGTCTTGTGTAAAGATATAAATATTGTCATTTATTACAGCATAAAACAGTCTTAGAATGTTGGCTGCTACAAGGCACATAAATCTCCAGAAACTTCATTCTCTCAGGGTAATGAGGCTGCAATGTTCACAGTCAATGTTCAGAAGGAGAAACTGTTTTTACAAAGTACAGAAGACTTATGGAAGAGAAAAAAAAATCATAGGAAAAAGAGATGAAATGCATCATAACACGGAACTAATTGTGTCGATTTTTTTTAATTTTTTTAAACTTTTTTATTCAATTTGGGGGAACTGATTCTTTGTTGGTTTTGAACATTTAAGAGAAGGCCTTTCTCTTCAGTCCATGCTGTTTTCACACCCTATGTACTCAAGCTGCCAGGGAACTCATGGCAACCACCTATTTCAGTCTTTCAAGAAGAAAGATACATTATAAGTCATTATCACTGCTCCTGTCCCTAAGTGATTTTATTTTTAACAGTCCCGGGAATTATTATTTCCCATATTGCAAGGTTTTTTTTTTTTTTTTTTTAATTTGGACAGCACCAAGACATCAAATGAAATAATTAAATAGAATGTTATGTAACAAGGAAAGCTGATAAGTTGATTTCATTGTGCCTTAAAGATTTCTGATAGCAATATGAAACAGTATGAACAACTATTACTCTGGTTATCAGAATTATTAAACTATGGGATATGTAAAGCTGCAGATTAGTGGCTTATGATCTTTACCATCTTATCAAACATCAAAGCCCCCTTTTAGTTATGAAAAGCTTATATAGTAAATGTGTAGAAATTCTATATCTAGTAAATGGTTAAACTGGCTTTTTGGTGCAAATCAGAAACTATCATTTATTCTCATAATACCAAGTTTGTTTTGAATAGCACTAATCAACTCCATCTTATAGTAGGATGCCATTGGTATTAGTTACCCATTTCTGTGCAGAAAATATATTGTTCCAATCCAGAAAGAATAGCAATCATCTATCATCCCTACATTTCCCATGGGTTGGGGCCCCTGAAATAGCATATTTAGTAGCTGGATGCTTGCTTCTTGCATGTGGTTTCAAGGGAGATGTTAGCTAAGGACACAATCTTCTGAAGGCTTGACTAGATCTTGACAATCTCCTGTGCAGGTAGATCACTAAGGTCATTGACTCTTTAGTTTTGGTTCTTGGAAAGAAGAATATATATGTATATAATTTTTATTAAAGATCATTGCAAAACAGAAATTGATTAATTGATTTCTTCCATAATGACTGGGTCAATAGTGAGCAAGTTACTTGGTTATTTTGCCTTAAAATGCACATCCTGGCATGTCTACTAGATCTCATTATTATATCATCAGCTCTACTCAGTGGTTGAGCAAACTTATAGAGGACATGGAAACCATCAACCATGGATCATTGAACCTTATCTTGGAGGTAGGCTTTTATAAAGTGATATGTTGATTTTCTTTTGTATTACAAGTTGTAACAGTTTTCTTTTCTCCCCTCTGAGGAATTGCTAAATTCTTTGTTTTTGCCATCCCAAAAATTTTTAATTAAATTTGGCAAAGTACAATCCAACATCACATTAGTAAGAAATGTGAAAATTATTGAATATTTAGGAGGAAGATCATCATGAGGAATTACATCACATAACTATCAATGTCCACAAAATTTAAATTTCCTTTACATCTTCCTGCTTTCCTTTCCTAAGTTTCTCTCTTCTGCTTCCAGCTATCTCAATTTTCTTGATCTCTTTCCCACACAGCTTCTATAACCTTGTTTGTTGTGCCAAATATTCATCTTTACTCATGAGTTCAAAAACACATTCTCATTATAACGAAATCTTCACAGCCCTTCTCACTTTCTTTAGAATATATAGAGCAATATGCCCTATCATGAAAGATTTTGGAAATGTGTGGGTTGACTCGCTTATTGATTTTCACACAACAACGAAAAGTTTGTCTCCGAGGATGCAAGAACAGAGTACAATATGCTGTCCTGTATATATAATACTTTTTCCCTAATATTTTTATCTTTATTTTGTGCTCCTCAGATTTTTATATCCAGGGAGAACAGTGACCTTTAAGTTTTATGACAATTGTATGCCTGTTTAAGGTATAGCTCACAAGAATTTGCCATTGCGGCTCTTGCACCATTATTACTGAGCACTTAGCCATTTGGTCAAAATCATGTCTTGTTTGGAAATAGTCTCATCATTTGTATTTCAGTTCATCTGATTTTGGAAGCCATATGAAAATTTTGGTGCTTAAGGACCCAAGCCAGTCTGAGAGGATGTTTACAACTTATGGATTCTAGCTTGGTCATGTTCCCTAATAACAACACATTCAGTGCTCTGTCTTTAGCAGAAATGCTTGAAATTTGTGTAAATTGGCTCTAAATGACTGAGGTTCTTAGGATAAGAGAATCCATGAAACAGAGGCTTGTCTGCCAGCATAATCCCTACTAATGAGCTCCACTTTCCTTTGATGCTCATGATTTTCCTAAACACAAAATAAGAAAATCAAAGAAGAAAAACTCTTTCAAATTCTAGGGGAGGCCATCTTTTAGTTTTGCTCCATTTAATCAATAATATAATTTTGTGGGTATTAAACAATCACGAGTAATATTCTGTCCTGTAATTGTTCTCAGTTTTATTTGCAGAACAAATTTTATAACTACTGAACATTAATAGCAGGTTTGAGAAGCTAAGTATAATTAAGGTTAATTTATGTTTGTTCTCCATTTTCAGCCATCCATAATATATGAAGTATATTGATTATATAGTAATTGGAGGCTGAAAACAAGAACCTAAAAAAAATCATGGCAAGGAACTTGGTTTTAAAGGTAAAACATCTTTGGAAAATAAAGTACAAGAGGGAGGAGGAAGTGGAAGAGTTAATTAAGAGATAATTACAGAGATAAATCTGGAAGTCACATTTTAGAAATTCTTTCATGGTTTCTTCTGACTGTAGTGGCCATTGAGCAGTAGGAAAGTTATATTGGCAGCAGGAAAGAGGTATAAATGAGCTAAAGAGATATATGATGAAATATTTCTTTAGGGAAAATTAAGCTTATTTACCATATGTATGGTAGGTAAATGAAAAGAGAAAATGGAAACTTAAATAATGAAAATTTAAAAATATGGAAATCTGAGTTAAGATTATGAATATATCATTGTAACTTAATTTTCCTTTTTATATTTATTCATTTATTTTTGGTAGTTTAATACATGTATATGAAACATTCAAGTTACACTCATTATCCCCATCTCTTACCTCCTACTGTTTACCTCATGCTTCCCCCTCCCTCCAGCTCCTCTTCCCACATTCATATGTGGAGGTTTTTTTCTTTTTTTAGTCTTTAAAAATAGGTTTTGTGAGTTGTTCTTTGCAAGTGTGATAGTTACATTTGTTTCTTGATTCAGTAATTCCTATTTTAATTTGCTAATATTTGTATGGCATACTCTGTAAACTTCATTTAACTGTAGGGCTCTGTGAATTTGCTAAAAATGTTGAAGCTCTTAAACATGGTCTTCATAAAGGTATATAATCTTATGAGTATATTGTATTTGAAACTTTTATCAAAATGATTTTAACATGGTTTTTACTTAGTGGCAACTAATATAAATAAGGATTTTTAATGTTACTTCCAGACATGTCAGTATGCATGTATCATTTTATACTCATATTTTGTTACATTTTAATTAAGATGATAACAGAATCATTCTCCCAAACTCATGTTTTCTAAAGTAATTCTCATGGGAGATTTGTTCAGTGTGGTGCTTTATTACCTTTCTAAAGAGCAGAATGGTACAGCAAGACTGAATATACATGTGCTTGTTGAAAGCAATAAATTGGTGATTTTTTCCTCTGTGGGACACAAACAAGTCAGATGGATATAAAGAGCAAATCCTACAAGTAATACTTTTAGAGCACTTCTTAGTAGCATTTTCAATTTGTCACCAGCACTACATGTATTCCCAACTGTTACTCCTTTCATTCCATAATTTTTATTCTCAGATATTTCCATTTCATATCCCAAAGATACCATTTGCTCAAACATAAAAATAACATTTAACTGCCTTTACATGGCTCTTGCAAATTTATCTCCTAGCTCTTGTTTCCCAGTAGCTTTGAAAAAATACACAAGTTGGCTGAATTCTAAACTGAATGACTGTGACATCCCCATCTCGACAGTAGCATAATTCCAAATGCCTCTATGCTATTTCCAATTGATGGCTAATCATGCCTCCCAATTTAGCAAGATTAACATGGAATTCTTGCTTATCCCTCTACTTACATACTTGATGAATCTCTTATTGTTTCTATAGTTCATTGCCTTGTCAAAACATGGCTGCCCAATTTAAACAAGAAAATTGATTACAAATCTATTCTTATTAATAAGTTCTTGAAATCAAGTGAGCACTGCCACACGGGTGTATGACCAAAAATTGGGACATGAGAAATCTACCACTGACCTCATATCAAAAGTATATTGACTCTCCCTCAGCAGCCATCAAATGGATACCACTCGTGGTTGTTCTTATTGTCCAAGCCCATAAGTACATATGTTTCCAGCAAGCACTTATTAAAAAATAATATATCCCTTTAAGCAACTAAAGATATTATTCTCTTATCTGCCTTTTAATGTATTCTGTATAGTTCCTGCAAATTCGTTTCTTTTTTTTTAACCATACTCTGACGTTTCTTTTTTTTAGCTATTATTTTTTTCTTATTTTACATATCGATCCCAGTTTCCTCTCCCTCCCATGCCCCCCGGCCACCCTTCCATCTCATCCCCCCCCCATTCCTCAGGGAAGGTGATGGCTTCCAGGAGGGATCATCAAAATCTATTAAGTCATTTGGAGTAGGGACTAGGCCCTTCCTCCTGACTCTAGGTTA
Source organism: Phodopus roborovskii (assembly GCF_943737965.1). Taxonomy (NCBI): domain Eukaryota; kingdom Metazoa; phylum Chordata; class Mammalia; order Rodentia; family Cricetidae; genus Phodopus; species Phodopus roborovskii. The sequence goes on along the minus strand of NW_026126061.1, from coordinate 98,361 downwards.
AAGGAATAGCTCTCCATGGGGAATGTGCTCCGGGCATACATCTTGGTTCCACAGTCAGAGGTCCCTTAGACTTCCCAGGCCTTCTAACTGAGACACACATTCAGGGGTTCTGAGTCAGTCCTATGCTGTTTTCCCAGCTGTCACTCCATGGTCCATTAGCTCCCACTTGTTCAGGTCAGCTGTTTCTGTGGGTTTCTGTAGCCTGGTCTTGACCCCTTTCTTATCACTTCTCCCTCTCTGCAACTGGATTCTATGAGTTTGGCTCAGTGTCTAGCTGTGGTTGTCGGCTTCTGTTTCTATCAGCTACTAGATGAGTGCTCCATGATGACATATAAATTAGTTATCAGTTTCTTTATCAGTGTAGGGCATGTAAGGAAGCCTCTCCATGGTTGCTCAGAATGTTAGTTGGTGCAATGCTTGTAGGTCTCTGGACATTTCTCTGGAGTCAGTTTTCTCTTCAAACCTATAATGGCTCCCTCTCTTGTGGTATCTCTGTTTTTGCTCACATCTATTCGTCCCCGGACTCAATCTTCCTAGTCCCACATGTTCTCCTTTCCCTGCCTACATTTTCTCCTAATACCCTCTTCACTCACAGCACCCCACCCACTGCCAAAATGCTCAGATCTTTTTCCTTTCCCCTTCTCTTAGGGACCTTGTATGAATTTGTTAGGTTGCTCCTTGTATCCTAGCTTCTCTGGTGGTGTGAATTATAGGCTGGTGTTCCTTTGCTCTATGTCTAAAATCCATATATTAGTGAGTACATACCATGTTCCTCTTTTTGTGATTGGGTTACCCCGTTCAGGATGGTTTCTTCAAGTTCCATCCATGGGTCTCAGTTAGAAGGCCTGGGTAGTCTAAGGGACCTCTGACAGTAGAATCAGGATGTATCCCTTGTGCATAAAAGAACTTTGGGGGCACATTCCCCATGGAGGGATACTCCCTTAACCTAAAGGCAACAGGAAGGACCTAGTCCCTTCTCCAAATGACTTGACAGATTTTGTTGACTCCTCCTGAAAGGCATCAACCTCTCTGTGGAGTGGGGGGATGGTATTGGAGGGTGGTTGGGGGCCCTTCCCTGATAGTGAGATTGATGACTAACTTATCCACCACCATTGAGCCCTCATCTAGTAGTTAATGGAAACAGAAGCAGACACCCACGGGTAAACACTGAGCCAAACTGGAATCTAGATGCAGAGATGGAGGACAAGACCAGGCTACAGAAACCCACAGACACAGCTGAGCTGAACAAGGAGGAGCTAATGGGTCCCCGGACTGATAACTGATAGCCAGATATCTAGCATTGAACCGACTCAGACCCACTGTTTTGTTTCTTGAGACATGTTTTATTCTGTGCAGCCTTCAATATTCTGGTAGTTGTTCTGTAGACCAGCCTGGACTAGAAAACATGGATCAATATGTCTCTGCCTCTTGAACATTGGGATTAAAGTCATGCACTATCTTGTTGGGTTTCCTGAAGTGATGTTTGCAAGTATGTTCCCAGGTTTGGGTATAAGTAATGATTTAGTGAAAAGTCTTTTATCATGTTCATATATTAGTTTTAGAACACATTTTTAAAACTATTTAGAACCATTTTTAAAAACATAGTTCTATTTTCATAGAGGAAAGGAACTATATTTCTTAAACATTTAAACTTAAAACAATTCTACATATCTTTGCTTATAATCACTTGAAACTCCCTTAATGCTGTCAAGAGCAAAACACAAAAGCAGAAGATAACATTTCTGTTATCTCCTCATTCACTTCAGTTCTCTCTGTTCTTACACTTTCTCTTTGTAGTCCAATCTACACTAGACTTCCTCTACTTGAAGAAGTCATGCCTCTTCCTGGACTTTACTTGTTACCTCTGTTTAGAATGCTTCCATTATTCTTTCTCATAAACCAATTCTGTCATAAATTATTTCTTATGGAAGACTTTCTAGAATACCAACATAACTTAGCTTGGGAATTCATGCCACTCACTTCTACTGCTTTTACTACACAGTCTTGTTTAAGCTCCATGTCCTGTTACTCATTATCCTTCAGATCTTTTCTATGCTGTTCTTGCATTCTGTTATCCATCCATGGAACATGCTTCCCCATCCATTAAAATCCAGTAGTGATAATAACTTTAAGGAGGATGCCATATTAAATGAGCTTTGTAGAATCTTGATTACCTAAATATTAGCCACAAAATGTGTTGGTAAAAGAATTGTAGCAAGAGTAACTCATTACTCATCAGAACTTTGGCTGTCTTTCTGAAGGGAGAAGGCAGGATAGGAATTGATTGAGAGAATTTTAAGTTTCATTTAAGTAAGTAGGTTTTGAATGATAGGAACTTTACCCTATATACTTCATGTGATGGTTTTGAGCACAAGCATTAGTAAAATGAGGGTGCACTTTAATATGGCTAGGTAAATAAGTGCCAATAAGATTGGGCACTCTGTGATTTGTAAGACCTCAAAATTTTGATACTGATAGAGATGCCTAATTATTAAAGCTGTGTTTACTTCATGGAAGAGTTGATGGGTCTTTGAGGAAGTCCATATGAAGGATAGTGAAATAATTCACGTTCGTAACAATCAACAACATTAATAATATTAGAACAAAACACAACATTATTACACAAGGGTACTACTAGACAGATTTGGTCCTTAATGTCCATGATGAAAGAAGCTTTGGTTCTCAATGTAACAAATACATAGACTAATGCCTGTCACAGGATAACTTAATAAAAGTGAATTAAAAGTGAAATTTTTGTTTCATTTATCATCTACATGTATGCAAATCTAGTCTCAGGTCTCTTTCGTTAATCTATGGTTATAGAAAAATGAAAACTACAAAACAAAAGAATTATAAAAATTCTAGTTTAAAGAGAATTCAACAGTAACTTTTAAGTCGAGTTTTTTGCCCATTAATCATTTCAGATTTTTATTCTGCAAAATGTGTTTAATGAATAGCTAATAGGTGAATCAAGTGTATATTCACTTGATTATGGGAAGTTATTTTCTTCTTCTGGTGTGAAAACATTTATTTGTGTATCAGGAACAAACCAGTGTTAGTTGTGCGGAAGTTTGGGAAATGATGAATTCAGCCATTTTATCTGCCCTTCCTGAAAGTCAGTCACCATCACTGGAAACCAAATGGCACTTGCTCTTAGGTTGTTCTGTTAATGGAAGAAGCACCCTTGAAACTAGCACAATGTTGATATGATTGGGCCCCTCTAGGGTCTGTGCATAAATGGGTTGTTTCTACCACAAATCACTTGGGAATGAGGGAGTATGTCTGATACAATGTCTCTCTACTTGTTGAACATTTTCCAGTATCAGTTTCTAGTTCTATGTGTATCTGACATGAGAGAATTCTTTTCTATTAGACATCCAAGCTATAATTGTTCTTCTATTTGACTATGACACATTGCTTCAACTTGAATTGTTAAGCTAGAAGTTTGGATTTTCTTACTGGCCCCAAATCAGAATACATTAAGGATTTTTGCCTCGTAGTCTGTCGTATCCACATAACAGGCAAACCTTAGCCCACTTATTTTATCTTCATGTTGTTTCTGTACTTCAGGGGCAACTTAAGTGTCGTGAATTATAGTCTGAGATTTGTAATTATGAACTTAGTAGCATTAGTGTAGTTAGAGTCCAGGTCTGCCTAAACAGACATCTGGGGCTAGCAAATAAGTAACTATTCTTAAAGTCATGAAGTTAAATCAATCCTGTTTTGACTTGCTCTAGCTTTGTAATTTCACTGGGAGAGGAAAAACAAAAGGGAAATTTGTTTTATATATATATATATATATATATATATATATATATATAATATAAAGAATATTTCATCTGTAATTCGGTGTGAGGCTAGCTTTAAAATTGATTGATCATCTGGATCTTATTTCTCCAGTGGAGTGAAGAAGAGAATTTACCAGTAATAATAAGAAGAATCTGCTGCAATTAAGTAGTTTTAAATGACAATATGAAAAATGAAATAAAGTCCAACTCATGTTTTTGTAGAAGCTAAGATATTTTTATGGTTTGGAATGCTTTAAAGTAGACTTAAAAACACAACTACTTCATCAGGCATGATAATTACACAAGATTCAAGTTTCATTGTCCATAAATAAGGTGTTACAGGAATAAAAGAATACCTATTTATTTATGGATTATCTGCCCCTTTTTATTGTCTGTGGAGCTTCAAGAGCAAGTATTTCCCAAGAGTGTTTACTCTCTGGCACTTTCCAGAAAACAATGTGCTGTCCCATGACCTAGAAATTCATTCAGATCTTTTTCTTATCAGCAACATGTAATTGATTTTGTTCATCTGTGTTGCATCATATTTTTATAGCTGCTTAGGGTTCTGATGAAGGGGCCTAGCATGTTTGTTCAGTGGTTAGAGCACATATTGCTTTTTTAGAGGACCCTAGTTTTATATCTAATACCCAAATCATGTTCCGTACTACCTCCTTGTAAGTCCAGCTCCAGGAGATCTGAATCCTCTGGACTCCATGGGCACCAGCTATTGTGTGCACACCCCACTCTGCTAGAGTCACATGCACAAACATAATTTAAAGTAATAAACGAAATCTTCACAAAATTCAGATCAAAGCATATTGAACTAATTCAGGACTTTATCTATCATGACATAAATAATCCATGTAATTTTCCTTACCGTGAGCATTTATAGTTGAGAACATATGATTTTTAAATAATCTACATCCTCCATTTTCTTTCTGAATGCTGTTTTGTATTTTTCACGTTATTACATAAATACCACCTTTTGAATTGTATTTAATTGTATTTTGATGGGATAATACAATGTAGCCTGGCTCCCCTGTATGCAAATATTTTAGTATGACAAAGTTATATGATTATAAGGATGCTTAAGATACCATCTAATCTTTGCTTCTTCTTCTGGAAGGAATTGAACATTAATTACCCTAGAAAGATTTTGGCTTACTGTAGTCTTTAGAATTCACAAAGAGCATGCTTATTTTTAATGTATCAGCATTGAAATGATTTGTAACTTGGGTGCCTATATCTGACTAACAGTATATTTCAAGCTGTTCTGTTTTAAGGCTTTACATGGCTTATTAATGTGATAGTAACCCTGTTACTGAAACCTTGATTTTTATTTCTGGCTGTGGATCTTAAACCCTGAGAACAAAATCTTCTCAGATGAGGCCATGATTAAGGGGCAGAATGTGCATGCTATATTTCCCTTGCATGCTGTGAAACCCTTGTGTATAAGAACAGGATATTTTTCTGTGAATTCTCATAGTACACACATAGCATGTTGAAAAATATTCTGCCTAACCACTTTGTGAGCATTTTTCTTACAAGAAAAAAAGAGAAGGAGGGTGTATTTAATTGAATGCTTTATATTGGAAAGCAATCAAGTTTCTCTGTGCATGCACTTCCCTGTATGATCGATAATAAATTAGCATTTTATTTATACTGTATAATGCAGTTCTTTTCAGAAGTCGGATTAGAAAGTCAACTTCTGTTGTGTTCTCCAAAGTGGTTTTTGATGGAGTGTTAATTATGCTCTACCTCAAGTGCAGTGCTAAGGGGAGACTGCAATCACCTTACTCTAGAAGGTTCAGTTGCTGAATCTCTCAGGCTAGCTTTATGCTATATTATAAGTAGCAAAGAAATGGTAAAGCATATTTTTTTTTACCAAAAAATAGTACGATTTATATATCATGAGCCTCTTTTGCCAGTGTACAAAAGATGTATAGCTAGAGCATGATTTTTTTCCATTAGAGTGAAAAGAATCACAGAAGAAAATGTATATCAGTTCACAACACTGTCTGAATATGGGATTAACTGGTTATTGAATGGCTATATTTTCAAGTAAATCTAGTTTGAATGAACGAGTTCTTGTTCCAGATGGAGGAGCAAGTTAATAAATTAGTCCTGAGAAAAGCTATATGTCACATTCAGCAAAGAAGATATTATGTGCAAGTTAAAGCAATATTTTTTACTTGTGCCAAACGAATCTTGTCATATAAGACTTTGCACATTTATTTTAACTTAGTTCATGGAGGCTCGTTCCACATGTTTTTATATATAACACAGTATCAATTTCCATATACAGAATAAGAGATGGGAGAATAGTTTTACTCCAAAGTTTAACACACACACACACACACACACACACACACACACACACTATACATTTTATATAGACACATGCACACACACATATATATACAAATACACACACACAAACACACACGTATATATATATATATATATATATATATATATATGTACATATATATGCATATATCTTCCAGATGTTGAACTATTATCTCAAATCTCCATTTATATTATCAAAGATATTAGACATTTCAGATTATCTACCAGATTTTAATGGATGAATTGATATATGCATATATATCAGAGACATTACTGCTCTGGCATTGATAGAGGATCATAGGGTTACATTTTAATATGTGGGACTTATAAATCATATAAAATCTAAGAAGGGTAAATATAAGAGTGTGTTAAACCTGAATCCAAGTAAGCATACATACACAGTCACAAAGATTTTTAGGAATCTCGCCTTGATAATTATAGCATTAAATTCAAACTTTTAAAACAGATAACTAAAGTCATTTCATAACCAGATAATTTGATGAATGTAACAGGTGTTTATTATATAATAAATAATTCATTTTTATATTCACAATCATATCAACGATGTAGTCAATAAAGTTTTGTAAAATTTTGAAAATAATCATCTTAGTGGTTAAGGAATATAATGTGGACTTACACAAGTTGACCTGCCCAAGGTTATTATGCTGGTATAGGGTACAGCATTAGTTATTAGTTTCTGTTTCAGGATTTTAGAAATGCAAATTTACTGTATATATCCATATATTCTCCCTCCCAATCTTTCCCCAATAGTCTATTTCTTATAGTGTAATCTCCTTTTGAAAAACTGTTTCAGAAGTATACTATCTCAGTAAAATAAACACTTTTTAAAATAATAATGTAACTTACTACCTGCTATTTTAATAAAAAGTGGTAAACACAAAGTTCTATTAAAGATAAAACCAAAACCAAAGGTAAAATCTTATTATGGAATCGATCTCTCTCTCCCTCCCCCTTCCCTCCACCATCTCCTTCTCTCCCTCCCTCTCCTCTGATCTCTCTGTGTATATATATGTGTGCATATGTGTATTTACTTGAATATGTATATATGAACTTTGAGATTGTATTATACCAATATATAAAGAGTAAGTCAAAATTATTGACCTAGTCTGTTCAAATAATTGTGTTCTTGTAGTTTATTTTGATTTGACCCCCCACTCCACAGGGAGGGGTCAACAAAATCTGTCAAGTCATTTGTAGTAGGGACTAGGCCTTCGCTCCTGTCTCTAGGTTAAGGAGTATCCCTCCATGGGGGATGTGCTCCTGAAGTCCATTTGTGCATCAGGGATATATCCTAGTTCCACTGTCTGAAGTCCCTGCAAGGCTTTCAAACTGAGACCCATGTTCAGAGGTTCTGAGTCAGTCCAATGCTGGTTTCCCAGCTATCAGTATGGGAGCCTAATGCTCTTCCTTGTTCGTGTCAGCTGTTTCTATGTGTTTCTGTATGCTGGTCTTGTCCTCCCTCTCTGAATCTGGACTCCAATTCAGCTCAGTGTTAAGGTGAGAGTGTCTGCCTTTTGTCCATGAGCTACTTGATGAGGGCTCTATGATGGTGGAGAAGTTAGTCATTAATCTCATTATCAGGCAGGGACATTTATGGTAGCCTTTACACTATTGCTCAAATTGTTATTTGTGGTCAGTCTTGTAGGTCTCTGGACATTTCTCTAGGTTCTGTTTTCTCTTTAACCCTCTAATGGCTCTCTGTGTGTGTGTGTGTGTGTGTGTGTGTGTGTGTCTTTCTCTCTTTCTCCCTCTCCCTGTCTGTCTCTTTACTCTAGTCTATTCCTCCCCTGACTCAATCTCCATAGCCCAACATACTTTCCTCTCATCCTCTTTTCTTTCTACTAACTCCCTCTCCACTCACTGTCCCCCCACTCAACTCCCAATATGCTCAGGAGATCTTGTCCCTTTCCCCTTCTTTTAGGTACTTTATATGAATCTCTTAGAATCCTCCTTGTATCCTAGCTTCTCTGGTGGTGTGAATTATAGGTTGATGATACTTTGCTCTATGTCTAAAATCCATTTCTGAGTGAGTACATAAAATGTTCCTCTTTTGTGACTGGTTTACCTTATTCAGAATGGATGTTTCAAGTTCCATGAATTTGCCTGCAAATTTTAAGATTCCTTTGTTTTTTTTTTTTTTTTTTTCCCGCAGAGAAGTATTCCATTGTGTATGCCACAAGGTCTTTATCCATTCTTCAGTTGAGGAACATCTGGGTTGCTTCCAGGTTCTTGCTATTACGAATAATGCTGCTACAAAAATAGTTGAACAGATGTTATTGTTGCATGGATGTGGATCATTTGGGTATATGCATAATAGGGGGATTGTCGGGTCCTGTGGTAGACTGATTCCCATTTTCCTGAGGAACCTAAATAGGTATCTCCAAAATGGCTATACAAGTTTGCACTCCCACCAGCAGTGGAGGAGTGTTCCCATTTCTCCACATCCTCTCCAGCATAAGTTGCCATTTGTGTTTGTTATTTTAGCCATTCTGGCAGTAGTAAGATGGTATCTCAGAGTGCATGTTGAGCACTTTCTTAAGTGTCTTTCAGCCTTTTTTGATTTCCTCTATTGAGACTTCTCTATTCAGTTCTGTACCCTATTTTTAATAGGGTTACTTGGTGTTTTGGTTGCTAGTTTCTTGAGGTCTTTGTATATTTTGGAGGTCAGCACTCCGTCAGATACAGTGTTGGTGAAGATCTTTTCCCAGTTGGTGGGCTGCTGTTTGGTCTTGTCAAGTGAGTCCTTTGCCTTAAAGAAGCTTCTCATTTTTAGGAGGTCCCATTTATTAATTGTTGATCTCAGTGTCTGTGCTACAGGAGTTATGTTCAGGAAGCAGTCTCCTGTAGCAATTTGTTCAAGGGTACCTCCCACTTTCTCTTCTAAGAGATTCAATGTGGCTGGATTGATGTTGAGGTCTTTGAGTTTTGTGCATGGTGATAGGCATGGGTCTATCTGCATTCTTCTACACACCATCATCCAGAAGGAAGATGCCTTCCTTCTCCCATTGTATACTTTCAGCTGTTTTGTCAAAAAGCTGGTGCTCAAAGGTGTGTGGGTTAATGTCAGGATTTTCGATTCGATTCCTGTCTATCTTTGTGTCAATACCAGGCTGTTTTCAGGATTATAACTCTGTAGTAGAGCTTAAATTTGGGGATGGTGATGCCACCTGAAGTTCCTTTATTGTACAGGGTTGTTTTGGCTCTCCTGGGTCTTTTGTTTTTCCATATAAATTTGATTATTATCCTTTCCATCTCTTTGAAGAATTGTGCTGGGATTTTAATAGGGATTGCATTGATCTGTATAATTCTTTTGGCAAGATTGCCATTTTTACTATGTTTATACAACCTATCCAAGAGCATTGGAGATCTTTCCATTTTCTGGTATCTTCTTTAATTTCTTTCTTTAAAGACAAAAAGTTCTTATTATATAGGTCTTTCAGTTGTCTGGTAATCATTACCTGAAGATACTTTATGTTGTTTGTGGCTATTGTAAAGGGTGATATTTCTCTGATTTTTTTCTTCTCTCCATATACATATATACCTATATACATATATATGTATATACATATGTATACATATATATTAGAGCTACTATTTTTTTTAGTTTGCTTTTATAGTGCCAGTTTGTATTCTTTCCAAGTTGTATCCATTTGATCTCCTTTTGTTGTCTTATTGCTTTAGTCTTTAGTTAGAACTTCAAGTGCAATATTGAAGATATATGGAAAGAGAAGAAAGCCTTGTTTTGTTTCTGATTTTAGAGGAATCACATTAAGCTTTTCTCCATTCAGTTTGATGTTGGCTGTTGGTGTACTATATATTGCTTTTATTATGTTTAGGTTTGTTCCTGTCATCCCTGGTCCCTCCAAGACCTTTATAATGAAAGGGTGTTGAATTTTTTCAAAGACCTTTTCAGCATCTAGTGAGATAATCGTATGGTTTTTCTTTTTCAGTTTGTTTATATGGTGGTTCATGTTGACAGATTTTTGTATGTTGAACTATCCCTGTAACCCAGGGATGAAACTTCACTTGGTCATGGTGGATGAATTGTCTCATGTGTTCTCGGATTCGGTTTGATTATTTTTGCATCAATGTTCATGAAGGATATTGGTGTGTGTGTGTGTTTTTTTTTTCTCAATTGTGTCTTTGTATGGCTTGGGTACCAAAGTAATTGTGGCCTCGTAGAAAGTGATTGGTAATTAACCTTTGGTTTCTATCGTGTGAATCAATTTGAGGAGTATTGGTGTTAGCCCTTCCTTGAATTTCTGGTAGAATTCTACACTGAAGCCATCTGGCCCTGGGCTTTTTTGGTTGGGAGGATTTTTGATTACTGCTTCTATTTCATTAGGGGTTATAGGAATATTTTAGTTGTTTGTCTGTACTTGATTTAATTTTAGTAAGTGATACTTATCCAGAAATTTGTCCATTTTAGTTGAAGTTTATGACCTGAAATTTGTTTGGAATTCTTCAGTGTCCATTGTTATGTCTCCCTTTTCATTTCTGATTTTGTTAATTTGCATGTTCCCTTTCTCTGCATTTGGTTAGTTTGGATAAATGTTTGTCTGTCTTGTTGATTTTCTCAAGAAAGCAAGTCTTTGTTGCATTGATTTTTTGTTTTGTTTTTCTTTTTTCTACTTTATTGATTTCAGCCTTCAAATTGATTATTTCCAGGCATCTACTCTTCCGGGGTGAGTTTGCTTCTTTTTGTTCTATGGTTTTCAGATGTGCTGTTAATTCTCTAATGTGACTATTCTCCATTTTTTTCATATGGACACTTAGTGCAATGAATTTCTCTAGTAGCACTGCTTTCAGGGTGTCCCATAAGTTGGGGTATGTTGTGTCCTCATTCTTGTTGAATTTTAGGAAGTCCTTAATTTTTTCTTTATTTCTTCTTTGACTTAGGTATGGTGTAATTGCACATTGTTCAGTTTCCATGATTTTGTAGGGTTTCTGCGATTTGTTTGTTAGTGAATTCAAACTTTAAAGCCTGGTAGTCTGATAAGATACAGAGGATTATTTCATTTTTTGTATCTGTTGAGGTCTGTTATGTTGCCTAGTATGTGTTCAATTTTAGAGAAGGCTCCATGTGGAGCAGAGAAGAATGTATATTCTTTTGTGTTTGGATGGAATATTGTATAGATGTGTACTAAACCCAATTGAGATATAACTTTTGTAAGTTCTTTTGTTTCTTTATTAAGTTTCTGACTGGTGTTCCTGTCTAGTGGTGAGAGTGGGGTGTTGAAATCTCCCACTATAAGTGTGTGACATTGTATGTGAGCTTTGAGTTTTAGTAGCATTTCTTTTACAAATGTGGGTGCCTTTGTATTTGGGACGTAGATTTTCAGAATTGAGACTTTGTGCTGATGGATTTCTCCTGTGATGAATATGAAATGACTATCTTCATCTGTTTTGATTTGTTTTGTTTGAAGTCTAAATTTTAGATATTAGGATAGCCACACCTGCTTTTTGTCTATTTGATTGGAAGATATTTTCCCAACCCTTTACCCTGATATTTATTTGTTTGTTTGTTTTGATGGGGTTTCCCTGTGTAGCTTTGGAGGCTGTCCTGACACTCTCTTTGTAGCCCAGGCTGTCCCTGAACTCGCAGTGATCCTCCTGCCTCTGCCTCCAGAGTGCTGGGACTTAAGGCATGTGCCACCAACACCTGGCAAATTAAAGTTTTTATTAAAATAAAACAATACACTTGGAATTCAAATGAATTTGGGAGAAGATAACAATTCTGCATGGAATTTAATTGATTGTTTTAAACATTTTGTCTGTTATTTCTGATTCTAACAATCTGCCTTTTCCATATATGGGTATGAAATATCACACCAGAGAAAGAAAGTGTTAATAAGTCTTTAACAACTGTTATGCATAAGGCAATACTTGGTGCTTGACATACTTAAATGTCACAAGAATCTTTTGAGACTCTTTTAAACATTCTTTAATTAAAAATGAGGCAACCAAAGTTCATAGAATTAAAAAATTTATACAAATATTTTAATTTGTCCCTGAAGAATATTTAAGTATCCCAATAATATTGCCAGAATCCTTAGATTTAGGGATATATACAAAGTATGTTTTAAAATTAAAACCATTTAAATGTGTCTTGTGTCTAGACAAAATAGGAAACTTTTTTCTTGTGACCTGACAAAAAGTTAGAGGAAGTGGAGATGGAAAATCAGGTCTGTTTGGGACCAAATTTGGAGGAACACAGAAGTTCCTCCAAAGAAATTAAACTCATGACCTTGGTCTACAAGAAACGAAGCCAGACAAATTAACCTAGTGCACACTTATATAAAAAAAAAAATCATTGAAAAGGAGGATCTGATGAAAGCATGGTACCATAATTCCTAGGAGAAAATTCAAGTGGTAAAAATAAAATTTGTGAGGAACTTTATTATACCATATAATGTGCTATGGATATCATAAAAATCCCACATGAAATTGGGAACATTTGATCCCGACTAATGTAATCTGTAAACCATGGAGCTATATTTTGTTTTTATTACCTCTCTTATTTTAAACTTTGAAGAAAGTATCTTCTCTGATGCTCCATCATGGGTTGGAGAACACCACCAACAAACAAAATCATCAGATACTTCTTAAGAATGATATGTGAATCACACGAACTGAATCTCAGTTAATTACAGCATATACTCTAAGTAGAATGCAATTAGAATAAAATTTCTAATGTTAATAGGCAAGTTTGTCAAAAAGCTAAGATCGTAAATGCTTCATCTTTAACAAGTGTCTGTAAAGGTGTGAGTAAACAATAAACTTTCAAACAGGTAGCTCAAAATATGCTAAAGATACTTCCTCAACAGAACAGTCATATACATACATACATATACACATACATATATGAGGGAGTGGGAAAAAATAATTAAAAACTCAGTGAATTACGCTTGTGTTATAACTATCTGGGAAAGAGAATAGGCATTTATCACAGCAACTTGTAGGACACGAAGTTGTATTACTTAGTTGGCCTGTTGTTTCTAAATGACAAATCTTTTCTGCTTTCTGGCTGAGACACTTGCTTTTCCTATCCTATGCTAATAATCTGCAGCATCTAAGTTACATTTTATGAACCTGTCCTGGGCCTTTTACTGTCCTGTTATTCTGTCTACTATCCCCTTTTGCTGCCTCTAGATTGGCTGCAAAATCTATCTGAATTTACAGTTCCAGTGTGTGTTGGCCCCTCTTCATGAGTTATAGAGGATATGAAATGGAAATCATTTGTGTACACACACACACACACACACACACACACACACACACACACACACAGCCCAATACCTTATCAGTGCTTATTCTCAGCTACACAACTATATATAGCATCCCTTTCTCCTTTCTCAATTCTAGATCTATTAGTTTTCTTTATATATCTGACCACTTGGCTCTGTGTGTGGAGGCTGAATCCACTTCTCTCTCTTGCTATGTCTTATGTTGACCTCTAACTTCCTATGCAATTGTCAATGCCCTTGAACTTTCAATCCTCCTTTTTCCACTTCCTGCATGCTAGGATAATAGCCATGCTCCACCACAGCCCTATTTATTGCGCAGTAGGATCAAAGCCAAGTTTTTGTGCATGCTAGGTAATCCGACTACCAGCCGAGATAAATTCTCAGCTCATATATTTTCCTGCAAAGTATTTCATACTTTCACTACTTACCCCATCTTTAGGACTGCTAATTAAACTCTCCACATAGGTGAAAACTCCTCATAAATATAGTAGATAATGAGCATTTTGTATAGATATCATGTTAATATTGATATACTAAAGTCCTCAATCCCTACCAGACTATAATACAGGTATGTATTATATCTTTATTTTGTTTATTATGTTATCCTTAGCACATTGTATGAGATTATGCATTTAATGAATAAGAAAGGCTTGTTAAATAAATAAATAATCTGTGATATGTAATATTTTTATGTTTAAATTTCTTTCCCTACTAAATATTGAAATCAGTTATCAGTAGTTTACACTTCATACTACTGCTCATCATTTTTACATTGTAGCAATGATAGACATTGCAATTTTGCTTTTGGCATAGTTCCTCAGATTCTGGCTCCAGTAAGATTGTGATTATGGGACATTTACCAGTGTTGTGTTGCTCTCAAATTATTCTAGGAACATTTGAATACAAAGTCTGATAATGGAGAAGAGGAAACCGAAAGAGTATTTAATTAAAGATGCAAAAAATAGATGGACATTTCCATATTTGATTATCAAATTTCAATGACTTAGCAAAGTAGTCAAGTGCTTTACAACCTATGGGTGGTCTAAACCAAGTCAGAGCATCAGAAACAGTATATTCTGTCTAAGTTTTGACATAGTCATTTTCAGTAAAACCTTAAATATGCAATACTCAAATTCAAATTCATTCATTATGTTTTATATGTAAATAATAGATAGGGTGTTGACTTAAACCTAGAAATGTCTATCCCATATTATAATGACTCAGAAAAATGTTGAATTCTCTAAGTATCTACTTGGAGAATGAATGAACTTAAAAAGAGATTGTTTCCAATCTGCAAAGTTCTAAAGGAACAGTTCTTAGGTATTTTGGAATATTTGTGTCTTTGCCTGAGGCACATTTTGACTGGTTTAATAAAGATATCAATGGCAATAGCTAGTTTGAAGAGAATAGATGAGACTTCAGGGGAGAAAGGACATCTGGAAAGAAGAGAGCAAAGATGTCAGAAGACACTGAAAAAGTCAGACATACAGTACAGAGGAAAGGTCACCAAGCCATTTGTGAGAATGTAGATAAAAATAAACAGGTTAATTTAAGTTATAAGAGCTTCTTAGAAAAAAAAAAAACGATGAAGCTTAAGCTGAGCTTTGATAATTAATAAGTCTCTATGTCATTATTTGAGAGTTGGCAGCCACACAGAGAAAGTACTACTACTCTTAGAAAACAGATGAAGGATGATCTTAACTATTTAGCAAATTTCAACTGCCAGTGATCCCTACCATTTATATTCACTAACAAAGAAATATAGAGATGTATCACCCTGGGAATGGATAATATGGAATAAGTCAACAAGGCCAATGAAAGGAAAACTATTACAAGCATAGTTTTAAAATAGTTTTGGCAAGGAAAGGTCAGGAGAAATCACAGTAAGCTATAATAATATTTATAACCTAAAGATGGGCCATATCTAAATCTGTACTTTGGCCCCTTTCCATCTTAAGAAATTCTGTATTACTAAAAGGTGTTATGATTTATACTCATTTATAGGTCTAGACTGGTTCAGGCTCCCTGGTTTTTCTTTATTTATTTTTTCATTTTTAGAGTGAGAGAGAGGGACAGAGACAGCAGAAGAGAGAGAGGGAGAGAGAGAGAGTATATGTACACATGTGTGTATAGATAGAGGTTCTCTATAGGATAGTAACAAAGGGATGGAGATTTAATATACATTAATGTGTATACACACATATATATATATATACATACATGTATATATACATATTAAAAGAATTTATTTTGTCTTCTCATGTTAAAATAGTAATAGTGGTTGACTCACACTGGGAAGGTTTGGAATTCATAGTAAATGGTTCTTGAGGGCAGGAGCCTAAGCAGTCATTAGTCTCACAGTGGATGTCTCACATTGGAGACAGCCCCTGTGCCTTGGTAGTTCCAGCCAAAAAGCAGGAAGGTTCTGGGAGCATTGCTGATCCTTTGTCAATTTCAGCTGGGAAATGCTGCTTCTGATATTAGGGAAGGAGAGCAGCAGCAGCAAAGTGGTCAATCAATTCTGCAGCAAACCTGAAGCCAGACAGAAGGGATGACTAAGCAAGCAAAGGGTGTGAATAATGTTCTTTATGCTGTGCCCCTTTTCACCTGGTAAGCCACCAGATGTGCTGCCAGTACAGAGAGCGAGTTGTCCCACAGTGATTAAGAGAGTCAGTTCTAATCAGTTGAATCTAAAATTTGACAAGTTGATATTAAAACCAACTGTCACAATGAATGTGGATAGTTGTGAAGGTCAGAAGGCATCAGATACTCTAGAGCTAGAATTACAGGCATTTGTGAGCCACTAAATGTGGGTACTAAAAACTGAATTTGGATCTACAAAATCAGTAAATGATCCTAATTGCTGAGTCATCTTTCCAGCCTAAGGATCCCTGCCTCTAAATCTTCCTTACAGGAAAATGAGCCATCTAGAACATAAATGGCCTGTGCAATTACTGCATAAAATATAATTTAATCCAAGGAGACAAGATTGTCACTAAAATGAAATAAAAATACTACCATTCATGATAACACTTGACCTAATTAACTATACTATCATAGATGTCTTCAAGATAAATATGCTGTTTAATCAGGATAATAAAATTCAGTTGAAAGTAGTTACTGTATCACTAGAAAACATAAAACAGCATTTATGAAAAAATCTAGCTAATAATATAAAAGATCAAGTAGATGTTCACTGACAATTATATAATGATGGAATTAAGTTGTTGGTTTCAAATTTGAATTTAAATGTTTTTACACACTTAGAATTCATTGTGCTAAGTAATATTCAATGTATTTCTGGAAAAGCTTAGTAATTTATACTAAATTAATACGTCTCCGTTAACATATTCTTTGAAATGTACTTTCTTTTTATAATTATAATGTTCTGTGTTTAAGAATAAAACAATCTGTTTTTTAAAGGGTTGGCACTAAAAAATATAGATTTATAATAGTAATTTTTTCTAGCTTAAAATTTGAACAATTAATGAGGAAGCAAATATAAATAGAATGAATTAGTGACAATCAAGGACAACTAATTGTCACATAATAGCTGCTGGATGTACTACAATAAAACATTTTTATGTTCAGAGAACACTCTGTATTGTGCAATGCTGTTCTCTGTTAAGCCTTGCATTTTTAAAGATGGTACATGTCTTCAAATATCTTAGCCATGTTCTAATCAAGTTGTACTAAGCACTTGTCCTTGTCTAGAAGCAAAAACTGCCTGACTTATAGGGAAAGGAATAATGCAAGATTTTATGCAGGAGAGATATTCATCTCCACTCTTTTTTGGCTAGGAGACTCATCTAAAGAGGCTGCAGAGTGGTAAGTCCCCTATTCTCTGTTAGATCAAGTGTTACACATTTAGGATGCAAATTTATGGAAAGGAGAGAAGAGTAGTTTTGCATATAGCATGTGTGATGTGGGTATGGACAAAATGCTATTTGGGAACTAATTTGGGATAGTTTAATTATCCAAGATTTGGGAAAGTGTTAGTCTTTTGAATGCTTGTCTTTTGTACTCATCCCATAGATAAGAATGAGTGAACCTTGGAAAGAATCTATAATGAAATCTTAAATCAGGCACCTGGCTTGTTTGTGTTTTAGAAAATCTGCTAATAATGTTTAAGATAATCATTTGGGTAGGCTTGAGAACAGATACATGGGAAATTATTTCAAAACAATGGAAAATAAATGAAGAAGCAGGAAATGTGCAGAAGTGGATAAAAAATGTGAAATCTCTTTTGGAGAAATTATTTTATAGAGTTATTGACAGTTGGAAAGGGGTGTGGCCACAACTGGCAGTAGAGAATGACTTAGACTTCCAGAATTTCACCTTCAGCCACTGTGGAAGGGTATCACTTTCTAAGAGAGGAGAAAAGATATAATTGTGTTTGTAGTTTACTTGTTTGTTGCTTGGTTGATTGACCTTATTAAATTTATATTCTGAGTACATTTGTATTTATAAGCAGTAAGCAAAACTGGTAATATATTGATCATAAATACTGCATAGTTATCACTTTTTTTCTAAACACACGAAAGATGATAATGGAAGAGATGGAAGGGGTGAGCTGCAATGCAGTAAAACCAATTATAGTCCTTTGTTTTATTTTTATTTATTTATTTATTTTCTTATTTTACATATCAATTCCACTTCCTTCTCCTTCCCTTCCTCCTAACCTTCCCATATAATATCCTTCCATCCCATCACTTCCCCTCCACAGGGAGAGTGATGCCTTCAAAGAGGTGTCAAAAAATCTGTCAAGTCATTTGGAATAGGGACTAGGGAGCATTTCGACTAGGGAGCATTTCTCCATGGGGAATGTGCTTCGAAAGTCCTTTTGTGCACCAGGGATACATCCTGGTTTTACTGTCAGAGGTACCTTAGAATGCCCAGGAAGTATATTTCTGTTTCCATCAGCTACTAGATGAGGGCTCCATGATGGTGGATAAGTTAGTCATTAATCTCTTTATCAGGGAAAGCATTTATGGTAGCCTTTCCACAGTTGCTCAAATTGTTAGGGTCAGGCTTGTAAGTCTCTGGACATTTCTCTAGAGTCAGTTTTCTCTTCAAACGTATAAGGGCTCTCTCTTTTATGATATCTCTCTCTCCTCCCATCTTTTTCTCTCATTTATTCCTCCCCTGACTCACTTTCTTTTGGCAAGATTGCCATTTTTACTATGTTTACCCAACCTATACAAGATCATGGGACATCTTTCCATTTTCTGGTATCTTCTTTAATTTTGTTCCTTAAGGACACAAAGTTCTTGTTATATAGGTCTTTCACTTGTTTGGTAAGCGTTACCCCAAGATACATTATGTAGTTTGTGGCTATTGTAGAGGATGATGTTTCCCTGATTTCTTTCTCAGCCACTATTTTGTCTGTATATAGTAGCTCTACTGATTCTTTTTAGTTTATCTAGTATCCCATTATTTTATCGAAGGTGTTTATCAGCTGTAGGCATTCCCTGGTAGAGCTTTTGGGTTGGTTGTATATACTATCTTATCATCTACAAATAGTGCTAGTTTGACTTCTTCCTTTCCAATTTGTATCTTCTTTCGTTGTCTTATTGCTTTAGCTAGAACTTCAAGTACAATATTGAAGAGATATGGAGAGGGAAGGCAGCATTGTCTTGTTCCTAATTTTAAAGGAATCACCTTAAGCTTCTATCCATTCCATTTGATGTTTTCTGTTGGTTTACTGCATATTGCTTTCATTATGTGTATGTATGTTCCTGATATCCCTGATCCCAAGACCTTTATAATGAAACGGTATTGAATATTGTCAAAAGCTTTTTCAACATTTAGTTAGATGATCATGTAGATTTTCTTTTTCAGTTTTTTATATTGTGGATCACAGTGATAGATTTACATATGAAGGATATCAGTCTGTAGTTCTCTTTCTTAATTGTGTTTTTGTGTGGCTTGGGTACAAAGATAATTGGGGCCTCATGAAAAAGGGTTTGGTAGTGATATTTCTGCTTCTATTGTGTGGAACAATTTGAGGAGTATTGATATTGGTTTGTCTTTGAATTTCTGGTAGAATTCTGCACTGAAGCCATCTGGCCCTGGGCTTTATTTTGCATGGGAGGCTTTTGATGATGGCTTCTATTTCATTAGGGGTTACAGGTCTATTTATGTTGTTTATTTTTTCTTGATTTAATTTTGGTAAGTGATAGTTCTTCAAAAGTTTGTTCATTTCCTTTGAATTTTCAAATTTTGTGGAATACATGTTTTCAAAGTATGACCTGAAAATTGTCTGGATTACTTCAGCATCCATTGTGATGTCTCTCTTTTTATTTCTGATTTTGTTAATTTGCATGTTCTCTCTCTCTGTTTTTTGGTTAGTTTGGATAAAGTTTTGTCTATCTCATTGATTTTCTTGAAAAACCAACTCTTTGTTGCTTTGAATATTTGTATTATTTACCTGTTTTCTACTTTATTTATTTCAGCCATGAAATTGATTGTTTCCCAGCATCAATTCCTCCAGTTTCAGTTTGCTTCTTTTTGTTCTAAGGCTTTCAGTTGGGCTGTTAACTCTCTAATGTGACTGCCCTCTGTTTTATATTGACACTGCTTTCAAGGTATCACATAAATTTGGGAAGATTGTGTCCTCATTCTCGTTGAATTCTAGGAAGTCTTTAATTTCTCTCTTTGTTTCTTCTTTGACCCATTTATGGTTCAATTGTGCATTGTTCAGTTTCCATGAGTTTGTAGGTTTTCTGCGATTTGTGTTGTTGTTGAATTCCAACTTTAAAGCATGGTGATCTCATAAGATACAGGGGACTATTCCAATTTTTTTTTAATCTGTTGAGGTTTGTTATGTTGCCTAGTATGTGGTTGATTTTAGAGAAGGTTCTATGTGGAGCAGAGAAGGTATATTCTCTTATGTTTCGATGGAATATTCTATACATGTCTGTTAAACCCAATTGATACATAACTTCTTTTAGTTCTTTTGTTTCTTTGTTAAATTTCTGACTGGTGGTCCTGTGTAGTGTTGAGAGTGGTGTGTTGTATCTCCCACTATGAGTGTGGGAGGTTTTATGTGAGCTTCAAATTTTGGTGGTATTTTTTTTTTTTTAAGAAAATAAGGGCTGTTGTATTTGGGACATAGATATTCAGATTTGAGACTTTGTGCTGATGGATTTGTCCTGTGATGAATATGAAATGACCATCTTCATCTCTTTTGATTGCTTTTGGTTTAAAGTAACTTGGTAGACATTAGGATAGCTACTCCTGGTGGCTTCTTGGTTCCATTTGATTGGAAGATCATTTCCCATCAATTTATCCTGAGGCAATGTCTGTCTTTGAAGCTTAGATGATTTTCTTCTTTGCAGCAGAAGGATGGATTCTGTCTTTGTATTCATTCTGTTAACCTGTGTCTTTTTATATGCAAGTTAAGACCATTAATGTTGAGGAAAATTGAGGATCATTGATTGTTAATTCTTGTTTGTTTTAGATTTTGTTGGCAGTGATATTGTGAGTATATTTGTCCCACTTTTCTTTTGGGTTCTGGTGAAGTGGGATTATCTATTGCCTATATCTTTGTGAGCATAGTTAACTTCCTTGGGTTGGATTTTTCCATCCAGAACATTCTGTAGGGATGGATTTATAGATACATATTGTGGAAACCTGGCTTGGTCATTAAGTATCTTTTTTTCTCTGTCTATAATGATTGAGAGTTTTGCTGGATATAGTAGCCTGGGCTGGCATCCGTGGACTCTTCCTAGAACATATATCCAGGACCTTCTGGATTTGATAGGTTCCTTGGAGAAGTCATGTGTAATTTTGTTATGTCTGCCTTTATTTACTACCTAGCCTTTTTCCTTCACTGCTCTTAATATTCTTTCTTTATTCTGTATGTTAGGTGTTTTGATTATTATATTTTGAGGTGATTTTTTTTTGTTTGGTCCAGTTCATTTGATGTTCAGTAAGTTTCTTTTACTTTCATGGGCATGTCCTTCTTCTGATTCAGAAAATTTTCTTCAATGATTTTATTGAATATGTTTTCTGCACCTTTGAGTGCAGCAGATGTTTTGTTTTAAGGATTTGTTGGATTTAAGATTTTCTTTGGTCAATGAATCTATTTCCTCTAGTTTATCTTAAGTCCCTCATATTCTCTCTTGTATTTTGTTGGTCACACTTGCATCTGTAGTTCTTCATTTGCCCAGTTTTTCTACTTCCAGCATTTCCTCTTTGTCTTTTCTTTATTGTCTCTATTTCAGTTTTCAAGTCTTGAACTGTTTGTTTCCTTCAACTGTTTGATTGTTTTTCCTTGGATTTCCATACTTTCTTTAAGAGATTGGTTCATTTCTAGCACAGTTTGCTTGCTCTTTTACTCTATTTCTTCCAATTTTTTATTTGTTTTTTTCTTCCATTTCTATTTTTTATGGCATTGCCTGACTCCTCCTCATAGTAATATAGTGCCTTTGTCAACTTTTCTAAAGCAAAGGATCTCTGAGAATAAAGTGGATGCTGACTCAAGATGCCACCTACCATAAACTGTATTTGACCACATATTTATCAGTAACAACCTCCATTGACATGCTTCTTTAATGAACAAATATACAAGCTGTGTAAGTACATTATGACGTAAATATCTTCTAATTCTAAGACATGAACATTTTCTGGGGTAGCTGGCAGTAAATTGTGTGAACTTGAGCCATAAAATACAAATTAACAGACTTAGGACAAGCAAAATTCCTTTCAAAATTCAATTTTCTGTACCCAATATCACACCAAATATGTGCTTTAAAGTTGTTCACTTAGCTCTGTGTGAAGTTACTTTACCTTTCTTCATAAACCAATGTTTATACTTTTATTTATTTATTTTTTTGAAAGTCAAAGGTGATTTTTATTGATAACATGAATGAAATTGTTAAGGCCCTGGCCAGACAAGCTACATGCAAAAGGAAGAAACTAATTGCTGGTGTCAGAAATGACAAGAAAGAAATCAATACAGAACCTTGGGGCATCAATTAGGGAAATAAAGATTATTCTTAACATCTATATGTCTATCAGTTAATTAAACTGTGAATTTCCTTAAAGAATTCAATGTGCCAAAACTCATAGGAGCAAGCAAGCTCTGTACATTTATACATTTTAATTAAAAATTATTATAAATTTATATTTTTTATTCATGCATGCAAATACAGATGGGAACTTGAGTGACACAGCTCATTTACAGACAGAAGTTGGTTCTCTCTTATTGATGGTTCTACTAGTTAAATTCCAGTTTTTAGGTTTGTGCAGCAAATGCTATATTTACTGAGTTATATTCCTGGCAAGATATTAACTTTTTTATTTATTTATTTTTATTTAATTTTATATAACAAAGTCCAATTAAATGAAAACAAACATTTGTACACAATATTTGGGAATTTGGGCCTCGTTCATTCCAAACTACTTCCTGCTGGTAAGGGGCGCTGTCTTGGGGGATTCGAAGAAGATTCAGATATCCTGGCTGTAGTCTGTAGGGCTGTTTTGTCCAGCTGTTTTGAATGTAGGATCAGCTTGTACTCTGTTTCAGGCGGTCTGGCGTGATCAAACCACATTAGTCTGGAAGGAATCCACATCTTTTCAT
Source organism: Phodopus roborovskii (assembly GCF_943737965.1). Classification (NCBI taxonomy): domain Eukaryota; kingdom Metazoa; phylum Chordata; class Mammalia; order Rodentia; family Cricetidae; genus Phodopus; species Phodopus roborovskii. The sequence continues at coordinate 75,370 of NW_026126061.1, read as the reverse complement.
TTTCTGTGGAAACAAAAATAGAAATCCTTTTCCCCAGTAACTTGTACTTCAACTTAAATTTTGGAGTCAAAGCATTTTTTTTTTTTAGTTTAATATATTATTTTACATGTCGATCCTAGTTCCCCCTGCCCCCCCTCCTGTCCCCCCAACCCTCCCTCCCTCCTTCCCTCCCTTTTACCTTCTCTGCCCTCTCACATGCACTCTAAACACCCTCCCCTCCCATCCCCCCACCCCAATTCCATATGTAGGGCAATGCCATCCAGTTGGGGTCATGTAGATCTGACAGGTCATGTGAAGTAGGGACTAGGGCTTCTCTCCTGTCTCTAGATTAAGGCAGTTATCCCTCCGTGGGGGATATGTTCTCAAAGTCCTTTTGTGCACCAGGGATACATCCTGGCTCCACTGTCTGAGGTCTCTTAGACTGCTCAGTCCTTCTGGCTGAGACCCATAATTAGGGGGGCCTGAATCAGTCCCATGCTGGCTTCCCAGCTATCAGTCTAGTGGCCATTAGCTCCTCCTTGTTCAGGTAAGCTGTCTCTATGTGCTTCTGCCACATGGTCTTGTCCTCTCCATCTGCTTCTGGGTTCTAGTTCGACTCAGTGTTTATGTATGGGTGTTTGCTCCTATTTTCAACAGGCATTAGTTGAGGGCTCCATGGAGAAGTTAGTTGTTGATCTCACTCTCCGGGAAGGGCATTTATGATAGCCTTTTCACTAAAGCTGAGATTGTTAGTTGGGAGCAGTCTTATAGTTCTCTCGACCTTTCTTTGTGTTCAATTTTATCTTCAAACCAATATTGGCTCCCTCTTTTAAGTTCTCTCTCTGTGTCTCTGTCTCTCTCTATCTCTTTCTTATCTTCTATTCCTAACCAGGCTCAATCTTCCTTGGTCGCACATGTTTTCCTTTCCTCCCCCTCATTTTCTCCTACTTCTCTCTCCATTTGCTATCCTCCCCCTCTTCCATTTCTTTAAGGGATTTTCTCCCATCTTCTTTGAAGGCTTCCATCATTTTTATGAAGTTATTTTTTAATTCGTTCTCTTCTGCTTCACCTGCTTTGGTGTGTTCAGGTTTAGTTGGTTTAGAGTTCCTGGATTCTGGTGGTGTCATGCTAATCTTTCTATTGTTATGTGTTTTCTTGTATTGCCATCTTCCCTTCGCTTCTTCCATTGGATGCATTTGTTGTCTCTATCTATATGGTGGTCATAGGTGGGTCTGGAGTATGATTTCAATAGCTCTGGATGGTCCAAGCTCTCAAGGAGGTCTCTCCTCCAGCAGAAGCCCAGCAATAGGGTTCATAGATCAAGCAGGTGGGGACTCAGAGTCATCCTCTTGCAGGGGCCTGGTGATGGGGTCCTCTTTTTTCATGTTTGAATCATGTTCATACTGTGCAAAATAGAATACTACCATCATTGCACAACTGAAAATCCCACCTTACATTATTCTCCTGACTTAGGAGGTGGCACTTGCCCCATTTTCTCAAATTCATAAATTGACAGATTTCAGTCCAAACATTATTCTATTTCCCAGATATTTGCCTTTGAACTGCATGTAAATTAACATGAATAGAAACAAAATAATCAATGTAAAGTAAAAGGAAGTCATGGAAATTTAAAAGGAGAACTTATCATTAGCAAAAATGCACAGTCAAGGGAAAGGTAAAGCCTTATCCACAAGTAGTTCCTACCCTCAGCTATGCAAGTTCATCATGGAAACAAAAGTAGGTGAGAGCTTTAAACAGGATATGAGCTCCTGACAGATGTCAGCAGTTTGCAGGTGACCTCTATGTATCCTAGAAGTGAATTGGTGTCAATTTTGAACCAAAGCATACTTTTAGATTGGTACTTCCTAATGTGGTTTGTCGTAGATCCTCACATGGGTTCTGGCCTGGGTGGGTAACCGAGAGTAGTAAGCTGTTAGAATCTATTATAGAAGTGCCACTGCATAATGATAAAACTGCTGGATCCAGTACTTTCAAATGGGCTTGTTTCATTTTTTTCAAGTAATTGGTATTTCATTTTACAAAAAGAATCTACCTGTCCTAAGTTGGGAACAGAGGCACAAAAACTGGTCTTTCACTACAGATAAATGTTGTACAGCATCAAAAGTGGGTGAAAGGTGAGAACTTCAGAGATATTTTTGTTCTCTGGGTAACATAGACTTTCTTTTGTAACTGTGAAATATTAGATAACTGTCTTCATACAGTCATTTATTGACCCTATATACAAATATAATCAAATGCTTTCTGTCATTCAGACCTACACAATATGCAAATCCAGTTTTGTACTTTAACAAAATACCCAATTTATGTAACATATTATAAGAAGAATTATCAACTTGTTTTCTCCTCTGAAGACTGTAGCTATTAAACTCCTTAATTACTCCATTTTCACTCTCAGTATAACATTAGCACTTTAGCACTTCAAGTACAAAAATGATTAATGAATCTGATAATTCATTCACATATATATTACTTTGCAGGTTGGCATAGCTCTGAAGCCTATTCACTGGTTATGCTCATAGACATATCTCCCAATATAACTATCTTATTGCATATAAAAATGCATAATTGGATGGGAAATCAATATGGCCTTTTTTTAGGACAATGGGAATCAGTCTACCATAAGCTCCAGCAATTCCACTCTTAGGCATATACCCAAAAAATGCACATTCATACAACAAGGTCATCTTTTCAACTATGTTCATAGCATCATTATTTACAATAGCCAGAACCTGGAAGCAACCTAAATGTCCTTCATCTGAAGAATAGATAAAGAAAATGTGGTTCATTTAGACAATGGAGTAATACCTGAAAAAAAAAACAAACAAAAACAAGAAACAAAAAAATAAAAAATAAAAAAAAAACAGGAATCTTGAAAATTGCAAGAAAATGGATGGAACTAGAAGAAACCATGCTGTGTGAGGTAACCCAGTCACAAAAAGACAAACATGGCATGTACTTACTCATATGTGGATTTTAAACAAAGAGCAAAGTATTACCAGCCTACAATTCACAAGACCAGAAAAGCTAGGAAACAAGGAGGACACTAAGAGAGCCATACATGCTCCCCTGGAGAAGTTGAAAGGGACAAGATCTCCTGAGCAAGCTAGGATCATTTGGGGAGGTTTGAGGGAGTTAGGAGAAAGAGATGTGAGAGGAGAGCACGAGGGAGCAGGAAAATTGAGGCAGGGAAAAAATAATAGAGAGCAAGTAAAGAGGTTCCATAATAGAGGGATCAATTACAAGGTATAAAGAGAAATCTTGCACTAGGGAAATGTCCAGAGATTTACAAGGATCTCCCTAAGTAACAATCTAAGCAATAGTGGAGAGGCTACCTTAAATGTCCTTTCCTGATAATGAGTTTGATGACTATCTCATATGCCATCCTGGAGCCTTCATCCAGTAGCTGATAGAAGCAGAAGCAAACACCTACAACTAAACACTGAGTCGAACTCCTGGAATCCAGTTACAGAGAGGGAGGAGTGATGAGCAAAGGACTCAAGACAAGGCTGGAGAAACACACAGGAACAGCTTACCTGAACAATGGGAAGTTCATGGACCCTAGTCTGATAGCTGGGAAATGAGCATAGGACCAACCCAGACCTACTGGACATGGGTGTTAGTTAGGAGGACTGGGAAGTCTATGGGGCCTCTGGTAGTGGATCAGTATGTATCCGTAGTATAGGAATGGACTTTGGGAATCCATTCCACATGGAGGGATACTCTCTCTGCCAAGACACATGGGGGAGAGCTTAGGCCCTGCTCCAAATGATATGACAAACTTTGAAGATTCCTCCAAGAAGGCCTCACCCTTCCTGTGGAGCAGAAAAAATTTGAATGGAGTTTCAGAGGGGTAGAGGGGAGGGATAGAGGGGAGGAGAGAATAATTAGGGAACTGGAATTGACATGTAAAACAAGTGTGTTGCAAATTTAAATAGAAAAAGAAATAACAGAAAAAAACCCAATGCTTAATCATTAGAAATACTAATAATTATAGCTACCACTGTTTTTTTTTCTATGCAAGTGGAAAGACAATAAATAAAATGCATTAAAATGTTGATAACTTTTAAAACAAAAATATAAATCCATAGGAAATCTCTTGATTTTTTTGTGCTATAGTTGTGATGGCAAATTCAATTGTACTTTGAGTTCAAATGTCATCTATCTATAAATATATCTTCTCCAAATATTTGAGTGTGAAGGAAAGCATTTCCAATTTCTATATTATATCCAGGTGAACAACGTTAACTTGGAGAAAAGAACATTTATTGGGATTTATGAGTTAAGATTTTGTTTGAAGTGATTGTAAAACATCTGTAGGGGATTGATTTTGTCTAACAGTCCTGGACTTCCATCGGTGGCATGGCTTTTTTTAGCTGAACTGAATTCATTGTCCCATCTCCAAAATTCAGACTTGTCCAGCTATTTCTAGAGCTTAATCTCTTAAATGTGATCAGAGGTACTTTTTGTTTATTTGTTTTTATTTTTTTTGTTTTTGTTTTTGTGATTGTTGTTCTTCAGTCTTCCTGCTGTATTTAGCGTACTTCTGGCCTAATTATCTAAAAGCTGAGTTTTATCCTGACTAACTACTATATTGGAAGGACAGATGAACTTTTTTCTCAGAAACTTTTTTCCCAGAACTGTGCTTGTCAGGTTTGTTGTCATGACACCACATCATAGCCACAGAAAGATGAAACACACAGTCCCCATTGGCCTCTCTTTGTGCAAGGAAGACATAGAACTCTATAACATTTTGTGGACTCTAAATTATGTCTCTCAGCTATTTTGTTCTAGTATGTAAAGGAAAAACATAAATATGTATTGTCTTCCATTTGCTTATGTGAGGGAGACATTTAGTTTTGGAAGAAAACGTACATTTGTTCCACTTAAATGGACATGGTCAAATTAATGCAATGAAAATTGAAAAACTGTCAATAGACTGTACTAAGGCAAGGTAATATTACATTACTGACTACATCTAAACTCTAATTTGCAATTATGGGGTTATGTGTTGTTGATTGAGAGTCTTTTGAATATTGTAAAGAAAAAACAGTCATTTAATTTTCAAAAACTTGAGTAGGGTAAAATTGGAAGTCTATAACTAGATCCTTACTTGATCAACATGTTAAAATGCAGGACTCCCACGTAAAGGAACTTTTAGTGTATGTTCCAAGAAGTATATGCAGTATACATATGTTTTAAAAAAATCTGGTTGTTTATCTGAAATATCAGTTACATCAAGAGTCCTGTATTTTTATTTACTAAATGTGGAAACCTGTAAGTGGCATTTTATATGTTGCAGAGATAATTTGAAACACTGTATATCCTTAGGTTAGTGACTAATGAGATTATTCCCATATCTCCAAATGTCAGGGAAGTAGGAGGGAATGTGAAAAAAGAAAATCAAGAGTGGGTGTCACTTCTGGAGCATGCACATATACTCCAGAACTTTCTTATGATGCCTTGGCCTCTAAGGACCTAAACTAGCCTGATACATGCCTACACCAGTCCACTCTGGCCTCCACAAAATCACACTGGCCCTCACAATAAGTATCACACTAGCTCACACAGGCTCACAGTCTCCTATACTTGCCTGGTCAGAGTACTTCCCCAGCAGATGGTGCTGTTCTGTGGAGGTGCATTAGGGGAGTCTTAACATGAGCCTCTATTCCTGTTCCTGTTCTCTTTTAGGATGTGATACCTTTGGAGTTTGATATTGGCATTGCAAACTGACAAATGTTTCTGTGGTGTTATTGCAGGATACTCAGTGAGAAAAGACTATTTCAATGCTTCCTGTGTGTATTTAAAATTTCTTAAAATGAGGCAGTACATTCTTCTGATTTTTGGATTAGACTAATGAAAATAATTTAACATAATGATATATATCTTAGACATATGGAAATTGATGGTAAATATATTTGGGGCCTTCTATAAAACAGGGAACCTAAGAAGAAAATGTGTCAAATAAATGGAAACTCTACTACTAAGAAGACACTTAAATACCTCTAAAGCAAAATGACTTTGCTTTATATTAATTTTCTGTGTGCACAATATATTGAACAAATGGCATAAAGCATAAGTGCTCCTTAGCTACATATTGAGTGGTATTAATATAAAATATAATTTCTTTTCTACTAATTTGTCTATTTTTCTGTAGCTAGGTCCATACTAGGTTAAAAAAGAACAGTGGTATGGATGAATACTCAGAAACACATATAAAACCTTTTCTATCAGCACAAAATCAGGCACGTTTGTATGTTTCTTGAAGTACCTATTACGAAAAATATACCTGGTATAAATTGAATGTTTTTATCAGGCAAGTGTTATTTCCTTGCATTTTTTTATGACAGGTGGTTTCTCTAGGTATATAAAAATACTTTAATATTAACTGATACTAGCAAATGGTTTACTCATGCACTTTAGTCAGTATACTTACATAAAGAAGTAAGAATAATTCAATAATTTATTTAGAGCTACATATTATTAATACTTCTTCATCCAGAAGTGGTTTCCTTTATGTGTTCCATAGTAAAAACTTGTGTCTGAAATTTGGTAGTTACATGTTATTATATATGTCATTAATGACGTCTAATAATATGGAGAGTCTCCTTTATTAATTTCATAAGTTTTAGCTTGCTTAATATAGGCAGGTGTGTAGTAGTATCACATGGCTAGAGCCTCAACACTCAAGGCAGAGGAAGAGAAGTATGAGCTAGAGGCCCAATTGTGTTACATTGAGGCAGATAGATGAAATTAATGAAACACAACATAACAATAAAACAATAGATGTTGGAATGTGTATACATGTTTTTCATCTTCTATTAGTAAGATAATAATCACATCAGTTATTTGGTCTTTTAAAAATTAATTCAAATTAATAAATGAGATTATTTTTGTCATCTACTCTTATTGCCACTGGATTAAAAATTTTGGGAACTCAAATAAGCTATTTACTTTTGCCCATGTGTATTAATTGTACAAAGTAAAATTTAGGGTAGCATTTCCATAGAAGCATGTGCGGTTCTTCGATCATATCCATCTCTTCTAACGTTCTTCTTTTCTTACTGAATTTTGTGTCTCTACCATACTGTATGAATTGCATATATCTATAAGCAATAAATATTTCATCTATGATTGAAGTAATATTTAATATTCTAAACACCTAGTCCTACATTGTGAATATATTTCTAAGACATAACACTTAGAGTGTCCTATTTCTCCTACTTGGAGGTCTTATAGGAAATAATTCCTTGGGAAACTAGTAATTTGCTATCATACTATTCTTTATTTAGAAAGATGTTCAGTATATACACTTTTGTCCATGAATAGTATAATATCATTTTGAGACTGGTAGTAAAACAGACACTGAACTGAATTTATGCTCTACACGTGAGCTTATTACTCAGCTTCTCTGTGACTATTTTATAAGGTCTGGAAAATCATAACATACATTCTTTCTCACAGGGGGTAAAAAGATAATGTAAAGAAATAGGTATATAATGCATGTTTCAAACCAAGAAGCACTCATAAAAATTTCCCTCCTCTACTATGTTGAACAAAAATGGACTTACTGTAGCATGTTATATTGTACATAATACAGATAATAGAACATCTGATTATTCAATAAGCAAACTCTCTCTCAAGTGCTGTTTTATTTCAGGCCAGAATTAATTATTAAGTTAATCTGAGCTAGAGACTTATTACAAACTTTAATAGAGAATGCTAAGAGAGCTAGAAAAGGCATGATAATGGAGTAACTAGAGCAGCTAAGTTAAAACTATGGCGATAAATGTTGAATGGAATTGCAAAATGATAAACTGAATGAGTGTCAGTGTAGGAAATTAAAAGGTCATTTTACAGATGTTGCTGAGACTTGCAGCTAGAAAATTATGATTTTAGGATGTTTGAACTATATGGACTTGGCTGATCAGATACTTCTTAGACACAGGAAGAAAATCACTGCCTTATTCACATGTAATTTCAGAATGTCACCATTATAAACACTTTGGCTTTGGTGCTATTTTATATTTCCAGACATCCCTCCACTCTAGATCATACACCTTTTCTATATCGAGAGACCAGCCATCACTTCACCAGGAGTGGGTCTGAGAAAATAAGACTTCCATGCTGAAACAAGGAATGCTCTCTACAGGCTTGGATCACTTGCTCACCTTACTCTTCAAAGCAAAGAAAAGACTGTCTTAATGTTCAGAATCCTGCACAATTTCTGGAACTTTGAACAGGCTTGTGATTTTGGATGAGTGCTCAATTAGTATACACTCCAATTTCTCAAGAAATGAGAAAATGGAGAGTTGCTGGCTTAAGTAAAAGCTAGGAAGGAAATTGGTTTCAACCACAACATTTGGAGATAAGTGGATTCCTTCTTTAGTGCATACATATAATGCTATCCTTTAATTTTATGCGAATCCTCAACATTTTCACAGTAAGGTTTCTCTTACACATCAGTGTAACGAAATTACAGCAGAGGGTGAAACAGTGTCTCAGCCATAGCTTCACCTCACTTTGATGCAATCACTTCAACTTTATTTGTTCTTACCTACAAACCAAAGCATGCACATTAAAACAACTTCCTTAAAGGAAGCCACCACATATGAATTTTATGAAATACATTCATAAATCTTTAAGTACAATTTAAATTCTAATTATCATATTTATTTGTTATGTTACAGTGCCATGTGCTGACTTATATGATCCAAATTACTTTCATCATGTTGTAGGCCTAAACTTTGTAGGTTAACTTTCCATGTGCACAGTTAAAAGAAAGTAACTCTAACTATCTACCACACACCTCTACACTGATAACTCTTATTGAATAGTGGTAACTTTATAAAATTAAGTTTGTGTGAAATTTAAATCTGTGACCTCTTATAATGCCCACACTGGCTCTAAATTCACATGAAATTTAAGTTTTTAGCTTTCTAAAGTGTCCACACTGATTCCTTTACTTGTGAATTATACTTAGTGTTAGTATTCAAGTCCTCAAAAAGTCAATTTACAAACATCCTCAAGTAAAAGGACAAGTTAATCCTTGAAATAATAACAAACACATAATGTCAGGGCCCAACACATAGCTAATGAGTAGAAGGGCTACCTAATTATATTTTTATATACAAACAAAATCAGCATTGTAAAAATCTGTTCTAACAGAAGAGATCATATTTTTAATCTAACCAATTTATTTACCATTTTTGCTTGCAGTTATTCTATTGTGAAGACAGACTCAGTTGAAATTTATTTTAGCTTAATTGCCCCGACTGACCACATTGTCTGGTGAGGTACTATGATGAAAAAGATGTCTGGATTTTTGGCCCAGCTGGACAGCATAGTAATAAGGATCATTCAGCAGCAATGTCTGAACAAAATTTATTTAAAAAGAGGAGAATGTGTGTGAACCAAGCACAGAAGCTTAACATATCTTGTCAGGAAAATAAATTCATTATGCCAATAGAAATAAAAAGCATGCTTTCCAATAACTTTTGCCAGAATTACTAGCCTAGAATCTGGGCCTTCCTGTTGATCCTTAATAAGTGGGGGATATTTTTGCAGAAGTAGTGGTCAAGTTACTGAACTGTTGTCTGAGCCTACCCAATTTATTATAAAATATTCTTGAAACCAGTTAGTCTGTACTGGTATTTATTTATTTTTTCAATGCTTTTCTAAAGGAGTTTTGTAGTATTAAGGGCATAGTATTAAATTGATTCTCCTATATCTGGATGACTACTGCTAGCAATTTTGAGTTGCTCTTCTCTATTTTCTTCTTCTGACATATTCTGTTATATCTAAGAAAATCATAACCATGTATTTCTACTGAAAATAATTTATATTCAATAGCACTTTTGTGTCTTCACAGAACATAATCTCTGGAAGATTGAATATTAGTATTTATAAATGTATGGATATAACATCATTAAGCAGTATTTAGCAAAATTCCAAAGACATTTTGTACTACTTGTAATAGTAAGTTTTTACTTCAGACCTTGTAATTGAACTTTGCAAACCAGGATTACTCTTTTGTGATTCTGCAGTTGAACAAAGAAGGAATGTTAAAAAAAGGAATAAAATTATGATACTTTTTGTATAACCACTAAACTCATTAAATTAAAGGTATCTTTGTACCACGACAGACATAACCCTACTGATTGCTCAGTTAAAAACTTCTAAATCAGTGAATGAAAAGACAAGCCTTAGTATCATTCCTCCAGGAAAACATCTTACTCTAACAAAGAGGTAATGACCACCAAGATGGTGGGAGGGGGATTGTGGACCATTTTCCAGCTTTTATCATGTAGTCTTCTCATACTGTTTACCACTAGTTTCTCCTTCTTTACTTTGTGTTTAGTTTACTTTTAGGGACAGTATCCTTGTATCTAATATAACTATAAATACTGTGACTTTGCTTTGGTTCATGGGCCTCATAAGCAATACCTTTCTAATAGCAAAGTTAAAACTGCTCCCATACCCTTCTAAGCCTACATGGAATGTGTCCTGTATTTCTAGTGCCCCACTTGAAGCTGATCTCAGTCTTTTAAAAATTAATTTCTTGTAGTGAACTCTTTCCCTCTCCCTCTACTCATCTCTCTCTCTCTCTCTCTCTCTCTCTCTCTCTCTCACACACACACACACACACACACACACAAACACACACAAACACACACACAGACACACACATCTTCACCAGTACCTCTTCTTCATCCTCACCAGTGCCTCTTCTTCAATCTAAATTAAATGTGTATTGTGAGTCAGGAATGGTTATAGAGTCTGGGGTTTCATGAGCACAACAAATACATATTACTCTTTTCATTATTAAGTTTGTGCCAGGAAAATAGTTTGAAGGAGGAATTTCAGGCATCAGTAATTTTAACTTGTGGAATGGTCCTTTACCCTAGATTTGTCGCAGCTGTCCTAATTTTGAAATAGACTAAATTATTTACCTGTATTTCATGTGGGTGACCTAATTTGGTTTTGTAAAATACATTTCCCTGAAGGCACATTTACTTTTGAAAAATAACCACTTCAGAATTTCTGTTTTTCCTGAATGAAAGTAGATTTATATTTTAATAGATCAAAGGAAAGAAACTTCAAAATATTTAAACCATTTTAAAATTAGAAAATAAATATACTCATGTGTTGACATTATTTATTTAAAATTTACCTTTTAGAGCAATCAATACCACAATGTGAATATTCAGTGCTATTTAAAAACATGTAGGCAATATATGCTCATTTTGTAAACTTGTATTATTGTTTCTGAATATATTACTTTAAAATGAGAAATAAATATTTCCTCTCAATTATGATGCAAAACATAAATACAGAAAAAGAGTATCCAGCTTAGTATACTGTAGTGGCTAGTCTTGGTTGTAAAACTGATATATCTGGGGAGAAGAATTCTCAATTGAATATTTGCAACCACTGTATTGGCCTGAGTGCATATATGTAAGGCATTTTATTGAATGCTAATTGATATAGGAGAGCCAAAATCACTGCGGGTGACACCATCCCATGACATTTTGCCCTGAGCTTTATAATACAGGTAGCAGAGTATTGAGCTTGGAAACAAGACAGTACGCAGCATTCAACCATGGTTTCTGATTCAGTGTCTCCATCCAGTTCCTGCCTTAAGTTCCTTCTAAGATGTACTCTAAACAATAACTCAAGTAAACCCTGGTTACTTTTGTTCAGTATTTTATCACAGTAGTAGAAAATCAAAGTAGGACATGTACATGAAGAAAGTTATGAGAATATGGGTATATTATGTTTTTTAGTGAGTATACACCTCACCAATATGATATGCCAATATTTTGGACAGCTAATTTTTGACCTATAGCAGCAGTGATGTGTAGTTATTTTTATCTCTTCATTTATACTTATATGTTTGGTTTTAATTACTTTTCTATTTTTATGAATAGACACCATTAGCAAGAACACATATAGAAGAGTTTATTTGGGGCTTTCTTACATTATAAGAGGGTTAGTTCATGACCATCATGGCAGAGATCATGGCAATAGGTAAGTACAAAGAGAGAATGTGCAATAGTGCACATGCATGACTGTTAAAGGTTGGTTTTTCCCTGCTGGTCTGGACCCACCGCCACACCAGGCCCAAATAACAAACAGAGATGCTGCATTTGATATGATGCTGTTGGACAGTTATTAGTATTTCTTATTGGCTAGCTTTGTCTTAAATATTAACCCATTTCTATTAATCTAAATACCTCCTCATGGCCCCGGAGAGGAGCCTACATTCTGTTCTCACCATCCTCCATGTTGAATCTCCACCCTACTACTTCCTAAATCCTCCTTGCCTCCTAGTCCCCCCCATCCTGCTTTCCAATTGGCCAACAGAGCATTATTCATTAATCAATAAAAGAAATATATTTACAGGATGACATCTCCCATTAAGAGACAGAGAGAACCAATTGCAATTCTTGGGCTTCTGAAAACTTTAAGTTCAATCCCAGTGACATCCCTAATCCAAGAAGGAGAAACCCCTAATGCTTCCAAATAGTTCAAACAACTGGAACCAATACTTCAATTATAGGAGCCTATGGGACAAGTCTCATACAAACCACCATAAGCTTTAAATGCTTAACAATTTTATCTCATTTCTCTTTTCTAATATTCTAGTCCTTCCTCATTCTACACTGATTTTCATAGGTACATCTCACGGCATCCTTAATGAATGATCTTGACCATTATTATATCTCTAACTTTTCATATGATGATGGCTTGAGCCTTCCAGGCACATTTTGTGTGTTTGCCAAGTCTCATTGGGTTGGTAACTGTAAGCATTACTGTTAGTGTAAGTGACAAGTTGCATTAGAAGACATATTTGTAACACAAATTCTCTTTGGTCTTAATAAAAAAATCTTGGAGACATCTATCAGGTGGTGAAAGCTTAAGGATCAGAGAAGCAGGGCAGCCAGCCACTAGAGTTCTTATATCTACCAAAGCTCAGACCAAAGGGGGTGATCCTGTTCTCAGACTTCATACTCAGACTGACAGCTGTTCAGACTACCTGAGCTCCTGGCCTCTATGGCTAACTATTTGCCTAGCTCTGAACTGTGATCTTCAGGCAAGCTTTATTTATTATAAACAAAATATCAACACATATATTTGCTGATTATGTTGTCTCAGTGTTTTATATAAAGCTAGTGAACATAGTACATGTAGTAGTAAATGTAGCACACATGGCACCCACACATGTTATATATGCATGTGCATATATATGCATTCAATACACATATCATTAAGCATAATGCATTATGAATCTATAACATGTCAAGAAATTTATTTGACATTACTTTTAAATTATATTCTATTAAAGGTGGAGACACATTCCAAATAATTCAGTGATAAAATTTATTAAAATTATGTTGTTGCACAACCATGCTTTCTATGTAGTAACAATTCATTTTTATACCATATGTATCAGAAAATACTACATGGTATGAAGTAACTCCTGATTTTATTTCCACTAGTCCTTCCCTAATTTGCTTTCTTTCCCTATATATTATTCTCATTATTTTATGGATATACAATCAAAATATAATAACTTCATATCTGCATTGAAAAAATCTAGCACATAGGTTAAGGTCATGCTGTATCATGTATCATTATGTCTTTATTTTATAGCTGAGTAATGTTACATTGTATTGATAAAACCATTTATTTACTCACCACCTGTTGCATATTTAAATTTGACTATCATATAAAATGCTCTTCTAAACATTAAAGTAGGGGTACCTGAATACTTGGATGGTTTCATTTCTATGGCATAAATATATTGGAGTGTAATTGTTGGTCCATCTTGACCAAGAAACTTTCAAAATTAGATGAATATGTGTATGGCAATATAATATATTCTTAAAAAAATAAACCACTATTTCTTATTTTAAAATACCTGCAAATCACTGATCTTAATATTGCTACAATATTGGATGTTCATAGATTTAAATTCTAAATCCTAAAGCCAGAAAATTCCTAGAATTTGACACTATGCTTAAAACTTATAATTAAGAATTGAAGAAAATACCAACAAACTTCAGCTTTTGGCTATTGTTTTATGTGGTTCAGGTGTCCCTATTGGTTCAAGGTTGAATGTACCAGTGATCTTATCCTGAGAAAGTGCAGATTTTTGTACACTTCTTTATTTGTAATTAGGGAAAATAAGTCCATGAATTTTTAAAATCTTACAATTGAAGACAGTCTGTGCAAGAGTCATCTTTATGAGGACATTTTTACTACATATAATTGCCCAGGAAACTATTCTTTAGGGACCTGGAGTTCATAGTGAATCTATATATGACTTCTGCCTGTGTATTTTGAGACATGGAATATAGAACTCAGAGAAAATTGGAGTGGGGAAGAGAAGTTACTTACTTAGTGCCAGTGAAGTAAAGAAATTGACACGACTTGTCACAGTAAGTGGGCCTCATTATCTCTTGGTAGTTTCTAGCAGACTACCTAGTAGAAGGAATTAATTGTCTTCCTGAAGCATAACAAATAAGCAAAGGAATGTAACTCTTTTTGATTCAAATGGGCAGGGGATAACAGTGATTAAATGTGAAAATGAAAAAGAAAAGTACATTTAATTATGATAGCTTTGATAGGAAGGAGACTACAAATATTGTTATCAGAAATGTTAGCGCAAAGTCCAGGACTTTTAAGGCACTCTCAACAAGCTAGGCTTGGCAACCCATTAGTTATTTGAAAATTACAGCGATTAGCAATAGCAAATTCAGAAGTCAGAAGTAGATTTCATCAATGTAGCTACATTGGGAAGAGGAACAAATGAACGAGTCTGGTTATGCTCAAATCTATTTCTAGATTGAGATTTAAGTAGAGGGCAGGAAGTATGTATAATTAAGTATTTCTGGTCAAAATGTGGTTCTCTCCCATCACTGACTTGTGTAGCTCTCTAAGTTTAGGTCCTTGTAGGACAGGTGTTATCTTAATTCCATTTGACAAAAGCAACTTCTAAGCTCCTGTTTTAGAACACTTTAGTTCTTCCTCGTTTGAAAATGGAAGCTATTCATTTAAAGTACGTCTAGAATAGGGCTAGAATCCAGCTTTGCCATTTTCCATGACATTTATATTTATTTTCTATAACAAATTTTCATGGATTTAGTACCTCAAAGAATACAACTTTATTAATTTATGTTATGGGAGTCAAAAGTCTGGTCACATCGGGCTAAAATCAACATTGACAGAGATTCATGTTTTCCTGTACGCTTAAAATGAAAGAATCTGTTACCTTTCATGTTTTCATCATCTGTCAGCTTTTTGGATTCTGCATTCCTTCCAGCTGTAATCACTTGTATTGTTACATATTTTTAATGTATCTGACTCCTACTTTCTTCTAAGAATCCTTGTGCAACCACCAGATAATGCACAATGTTTTTCCCATCTCAGGATCCATATTTTAATCATGTCTGTCAACACTATTTTAGCATTTATATAAGGCAACATTATCACATGTGCAAGGTATTTGGTCATATACATCTTTATTCTGTCTAAGACAAATTGCCAATGCTTTTAATTAAAACAGAATATACACCATTCTCTTCAAAGTATTGTAATATTTTATTGACAAATGCTTTAAGTCTTAAAAAGGGGTATGTTATAACTGTGACATTAACTACTACTTTCCTATTCATTATTTATTCTTACTTTCCTCCCCCTTCTTGAATAGGCAACTGAAACTTAGAGGAGGTAACTTTGAGAATAAAAGATGCTTCTTGGATATGAACTCCATATAAGTTCATTTATAATCTTAGGTTTTGTAGATATTTGTAAGCCATTCACCACGTGAGTGCTAAAACCAAAATTTGTGTCTTCTGCTTTCAATATTTGTTATTTTAGAACCAATATTCGTTATTTTAGAACCAGAAATATTAGACATTATATCTTTTACAATTATTATTATTTACAATTATTACTTTTTCTATTACAGATATTTTTTTTAGTTTTCTTCCTATCATGATTCTCTAAATATACTAAGGGTGTCTGTATTTTTTAATATATAGAACAATAAGAGCACTGTGAAATTTTTTTTGTAAACAAATTTGTTAGATTACAAATTTACTTTTTTGTCAAAAGGAAATATAAATTATTTGGATTTATGTTTCAGCTACCCCTTTCTTATTTGAAAAGTTGATATTTTATTAAACTTTTGCCATATGAAGGTCTAAATAAAGATGGCAAGAAGTTTATCAAGGCCTAAAATTGATGCTTTATTTTGCCAGCACATAAATACTTTCATAAGATATACAATTGCAAATATAAGGCATCTGTTGCAGAAATTATGCTTTACAAAGGCATCTATCATGTTCCAATGTGTCACATTTATTTAACTTCACCTTAATACTTCAAGTTGCTTTTATATTTTAATTTTCTCTTAACTTTGTGAGTCAGGTATGTTATTGGAAAATAGGGAAATTGAACTTAGAAGAGCTCCAAAGATTTTCAAAATACATTCTTACATTACCAATAAAATAATTAATATGTGCTGATTTTGAAAGTGCAGCCACTTCCTGTGAATAAATTCATTTGGTTGGTCCTTAAAGGTTTAAAGTGTCTGTGCTTGTGTGTGTGTGCATGTACATGTGGTGTATGTGTGCATGCACATCATGCACATTGTGTGTGCATATGTGTATGTATATATTTCTTTCTGTGTATACATGCAAAAGTCATAGTCAAGTGGCTAGTGTTTTCCTCTCTCACTCTACATAATTCCCTTGAGTCAGGGTCTCTGCTGAATCTGGAGCTGTACTTTTTCAGCATCATTGGCTGCCAGAATGCCTCAGTGATCATTTTTCTCCTTTCCTATCCCCAGCACTGAGGTTACAAGAACTCTCATGAGACTATACCTTACTTGTTATATGAGTATTGGGATCCACACATTGTTAGTATGGTTATGGCACAAGGGCTTTTAAACACTGGAGCCATCTCTTCAGCCCCTTGTTCTTTAACTTTCAAACATCAATTAAATGTTGTATGTATGACATTGAAAGTTTCTATGGAAGCACCTCAAAACTTGAAATTTCTGATAAATTTTTTGGAAAGATTATATATATATATATATATATATATATATATATATATATATATATAATTTTTATAGTCAGATCCATGTTGAGAGAATTACTAATAAATGTATAATGTAAACTATAAAGCTATAATGTAAACCACATTTTAGCTGTAATATGTTTAATTAAAATATCATTATATATGCCACTATTAGTAAGAAAATAGGCATCTTTAGTTATGAATGTCATACATACTGTTATGGGACCAGTTGTATTACATTTTCTTTTACCCAGGAAGTAGTTAATCTGAAAACACTCAATTTAATATGAAGAATAGGCATTAATAAATTATGCCTGGTGTGACTACCCTATAATTTCTGCTACTTGAGGGAGAGCTAGGTAGATTGCAATGTCAAGGTGGCCTGGTCTTCAGAGGGAGTACAAAGTTAGTCTGGTAAACTTGTGAACCATATTTTTTTAAAAAATAAATATAAAAGAGGACTAAAACTGTAGTTGTAGAGCTCTTCAGTAGTATGCGTGAGGTGTTGGATTTAATCCCCAGTGATGCTAAAAATAGATATGAACATGAAAATGAGAAAGGTTTTTCTCACCCATTTTTTAGGTTATTATGAAAGTTGTTTAAAATTATTTTTTATTTTCTATTTTCCATAGTTTGAGAACTTACAAGCTTCTTTCAAATATCCTTTGTATAATATTTTTTTAAAAAAAATAAAAACAATCTTTTCTTATTTTATATACCATTTCTAGGGACCACTCCCCTCCTTCTGACGTCCCCTAGTTCTCCCCACCCCATTCCCTCAGAGAGGTTAAGGCTTCCCATGAGGAGTCAACAAACTTTGACATCTTACTTTAAGGCAGGACCAAGCCCACTGGACCACTCTGGGTTGGTGATATAGACAGGATCACCTGAAATATTTCTAAAAAAGAGACTTATTACTTGTACATTTCTTTTTATCATTGTTACACAATCAAGCCTACTTGGAGATTTAAAAATCAATCTTTATTAGCCTCTAAATCAAATTCTTTTCCTTAAAATAGGAGGGAAAATGTTCCTGCGATAATGCCACTGTTCTCATAAAACCCAGTGAAACATTGACAGTTTTTGCTGTGTCATGAAAATTCTTTCACAAATTTCTACACAATACAATGGTGCCAAGGGGTACTGGTTGCCATCTTAAATTAAGCCATTTGGCATTTGTGTGTTTCTACTCTATTTGTGCATACAATGGGAATTATAACATATATGAAGGGTGAACTTTTAAAAATATTGAAGACCAACTATTGTAGCAGATCTGAAGCAGATAATAATAATGATAATGATAATAATAATAATGATAGTCTATCTTCCTTGCTTACCTTAACAACAAATGTACATACAGAAAGACACACTTGAAACTAAGTGTATTCTAAATCTTTCTCGTGAATAATGTCTTCTATTTGGTGCTTATGAAAAATTTCTTTAAATATAAAATCCCCTTATATTTTAATGATTAACTCCATCACAAACTATCAAGTTATTAATTAGTTCAGTCACAATAAGTTTTTTTTTTTATTTTCTGAATGTCTTTCCAAGAAAATATTATGAGAGCCTTCACTGTAGTATTTGTGATGTTCTAGGAACTTAATATTAGGCACTGGAAACTTAAAAGTGAAAATCCCTCACACATATGTTTTTGTTTTGTTTTGTTTTTCAAATAAGCCAGCTGTAGTGTTTTCTATGAAGTATATGTTTTGATAAGTCAATACATTTCTACCCATAGAACCAACTTCAAACTGTAATTTTAGGTATTATGTTTAGTATATGTGTGTGTGTGTGTGTGTGAGAGAGAGAGAGAGAGAGACAGAGAGAGAGACAGAGACAGAATACGTGTGGAGGTCAGAGAACAATTGTCAGAAAGAAGTTAGTTCTTTTGTTCTATAATGGGTTCCATCAATAGCTGCTTTGATTCAGCTCCCACCAGACAGTCCTCATGAGCTTCTGCACATGGCTTTGAAGATACTATAATAATAATCCCTTTTAGATTCACCTTTCTGAAGATTCCTTCATTGTTCTTTCTTTTTATTTTGGCCTTGCAGCACATAAACACTTTCCCCTATCAAATTCCCTGGGTTGGGGGATATAGAAATTGTGCAGACCATATGAGTGAATACTTCTCTTGAAGAGGACCTGAATTCAACTCCAAGTAAACTTGAGAAATGTGAATAACTCCAGCTCCAGGAACATCTGCTGCTTCTAGTCTCTCTTATATACCTTACCCATTCATATACATATACATAGGCTAAAAATAAAATTTAAAAATTTTGGCAATATTACCACAGCCTTTGTTATGTTTGTTTGTTTTATTTTGAAACAGGGTCTCATTGACTAGCTCTGGATATCTGGGAATTCACTATGTACACCAGGCTGGCCTTGCACTCACAGAAATCATTCTGCTTTGCCTTCTGGGTGCTGTGTCTACAAGCTTGAGCCACTAAGCCTAAGCCTGGCATGGCATCTGTTTTTGAAGAGTTCCTGAGTGATGAATGTATGTTAGAATGTTCAATCTTACTCTGTACCCCCAAAACAGAGAATGAGAGATACTTGATGACAAATTAATATAACTACTTTGCTTGCCATTTTATTTAGCTTAAAGTTGTCCTATATAGCCAGGCATCTACAATGATATTTAGAAACTTTTAAGTCATCCAAGGGTACAATATTTTCAATATATGAAGATAAACACACATAGTTGTCTATCAACACACTTCATCTTCTTTTCCCTTCTTTATGCACTTTGTGCATAAACACATCAGGTAATTACTTAAGCCTTATTAAACCATAGGCTGCAAAACATAACCTTATCCTTTACCATACCAGCAAATATCCACAACATCAGTCATAAGTATACTGGTGAGGTGGTAATTACCTTTTTGTGTTTGTGTTCACTTCTCTTGTTTTCAATGCTGTCCCCATAACAGATAACATTTATATTCTAATCGTTTTCTTCATATCATATTTCAATTGCTCTTAAAAGGAGCTAGTCCTGTCACATAATCTTACAAGACTTGGTGCCAGTTATCTGTCCAGCTTTATTTACATGGTCTTCATATTCTATATCACTCCTAGGCTCACAAGAATCTTCATGCATTTTTTTTCCTTTGTACCTTTTATCCCAAACAACTTCAGAATATTAAACCCATAATTGTCATTGTTAACATATTATCATCTATTTTGTACTTTTATTTTCTTCAGTGTAATTCCCCCAGGAAAGTCTTCCTTAAACAACTTAACTATTCCAACATTCTTTTGCACATACATGGTTAATCCTTGCTCTTTAAACATGCAGCTGTATATTGTGATTTTGCACACTTACTTATACACTGTAGGATGATGGAAAGTTAATGAGTTTGTTAACTTGTATCCCAAGCTCTTAGAGTCTGATATAATTCACCACCAGTAAGTGAATAAAGATAGCTCTTTCCTGTCTTCTTTCTCTCCACCTCTCTCCTTGAAAAACTTTCCTTTAGTTTGTACCTAATGTTGAGGAGAGGTTGTCAGATACTCACTTTGTAGTTAATCTATGGGCTAGGAATGCTAAATACTCATCTGTCTTTTTGTTGTCAATGATTTGATTCTGGCAAGACATTTATAATAGTTGCTAACACATGAAGATAGAGAGGATACAGATATTGAAATTAAAAGTATAGATTTTTTTTTTTTACTCTCAGCCTTGACATCTGTATGCTGCATGGCGCTGAACTATTCCAGTGATCCCATAAAGTCAGTTCTTCCTTGGTTTAATAAAGGATAATCACATATGTCTTATGTAGTAATAGTATGGATAATGAAAGAACTTGACATTTAGAAACTCAATAAATAGGACTCACTTTGGCTTTTGTTGAAAGCATTAAGTAATTACCAATTTTAATAAGGATTATTAAGCAGCACAGAGTACTGAAAATCCATTACAAAATACTCATATGAAACGTTTAATTCAGACAGAGTTGATAGTTGATAATTACAAGGTATGATTTTGGAGGATTAAAGTACACTTTAGTACATACTTTGAGAAGCAATGTGTATATGACATATTAGTCATTGTATACATGTATGTGTGTATGTGATATTTGTCTACAAATTCATTTTTAGCTATGTTTATATTTTCATTGATGTCATTGAAGCTCATAAATCATATTTGCATATATTTATTGTGTACCACATGATATTTTAAAATACATAATATGAGGTGGGGTAAACAGAGAGGTATGGATAAGTCTATGTAGTCTCAGGTGAACATTTATTTTGTAATTTTATCAACTGTTTATATTTTTATTAACTTGCTATTTTTAAAATCCTTGTGTTTTTTTTAATTCTCTAGAAAGATAAGGCCACTGGGATGAATGTCTTGATCTCTTACTTCCATAGCAGAAAAATGTAGGGAGAAAAATTGTGTGCTTCATGAATGGTACCCTTAACAATGCCTGTCTTTGTGGAGAAGGAATTGATGTCATTTTTGGCAATTACATAGCTGATACTGTTCTTTGACATTGCATCATATCCAGTACATTTCTGGTACCCTTTCCAAGCAATAAACAACCCTTTCCAAGGCAGCTTTGCCAGAGCTCTGTTTTGCTATCCAACAGGAAATCACCAAGACAGTCTTTTTCTTTTTACTTGAAAAAGTGTATGTCTTCAATGATAATTTATTGTGTGAGCAATCTGCAGATGTGTTGTCTATCGAAATTTTCCAGAGTTAGATTATTGATTTTTATAATTTATTGCCATTATATCATTATGTTTTTGCCAAAAGATGATTATTCCATATTACAACTTTAGGAACAGATATTTCAGCTAAATGGAACCCAGATTTTTGACAATTGGTGGCAAAACACATTTTCCTTGTTTGCCGGTATTTTAAGTATCAAATTGGTTGAATCTTTTTTTTTTTATGTTCTCTGTCTGAATTGAGTTCAAGTGAATTTGCAAAATTATTGGGACTGCTAGAGCCTGAAACAGCAATGATGATTTACAAAAGGTATCAGCAGCACTGACACTGGCGACGAAGGAATGCTTTAGATCCTTCATTTGTCAACCGGAAACCTTATTCTGTGATCCATCTATTGAGTCCTTCCCAGTGCAGTTCCTGCCTGGTTCACTTGGAAGACACTAAATGCACCTTTTTAGTCGATATTCAGTTATGCAGGGCAAGAGATTTTGGTGAATAACTACCTGTTGAAGAAATGCACATCCAAAATAAGTTGTTAAGACTTCTGGCTCAGTCCATCTTCTCCATTTCCAGGTGAATAGCTGCCCTGTTACACTTGTTGATCACACATGGCTACCTTCTAGCACAGGGTCTCCTGTGATGCATGTTTTCTGCTTTTCTTTAGGCATTACCTTTCTCAGCCACATTCTTTGCAGTTGTTGGATTTTGTTACCCAGGAAACCAGAAAACTTTCTCTGGTTATGATTTACTTTTCAGTCTCTAATCAGCTGTTTTGTTTTATTTTGTAATGTTTTTTTTGTACTAGTCTATATGCTTTCACTGTAAATCTGGAGTATTTGGATCCAGTTCGCTTTGCAAGGCATCTGACGAGGTATTTTAATTTAATAAATTAACCATCACTCCTGCTTTATTTCACTGGAAATTGACTTAACATATTATTCACTCTGTCCTAATCTTCCAGGCAGGCATGAGGATATTGCTTCCTCAGCCACCTTCTAATTTAAAAATATGAAGATTTCACAGGTCAACACATAGACAGTATGGACTGGGATGTTTAGCATACTAATTGGACTCAGAAGAATTCACCACAGTTAATGAAACTTGTGCTTGTTATCTAAGATAAATGGAGAATGCTGCTGAACCTTTCTTAAGACAATAAAAAAGCAGAATCAAATATTAATGTAAAATATTTAAGCAATTAATATATGGGTTGTAATTCATACTGTGAGAGGTTTTAATTCATTTAATTTAACTCCTGTACTCATCAACCAATTCAAGGATATTCACATCTTGGTTTAATTGGCAGACTTATAGTTTCTCGCTGGCTAGTAAGAAAAAGAGCAAGGAGATTTCTGATGATGCAGCATTATACATACATTTTATTTCATTACCAGTGTACATAGCTATTTTCATTTTGTCCTGTTGTGTCTTCCTATATACTTTTTCCTCACCTTACTTGATTTAACCAACATTATCTCTTGATCTTTACTGTTTGGTTTCTATTCATTCTTACTAACATTTTCAAAATTAAAAGCATGGCTTTAGATTTTTGGGTATCCTGTTGGGTTACCCTTTCTAACTTGGTTATGATCCTGGGCCCAGGATTCAAATATGCTTGTGGGAGATGCTTTGGGCATACCTGCTAAGGTTAAAAAGTACATTGTTATTGGTAAGCAGATAATAAAGAATATGTTATTTTGTCCTTAATCATATATTATTATTAACAGTATTAGAAAACCAATTTATGGTGCAGGCTGGGAATTTTATGTGCCAATCCCCCGGGAACACTAATAGTTCAGAGAAAACACAAAGAGGCTATGTGATACTTCTCTAAATCACACAGTTATTGACAAGAGCAACAAGACTTTGAATCTTCAAAATATGGTTACACATCCCACATATTTTTTATTGTTGACACTGTATTATAGTAAACTACTTGACATGAATTTATTCCTAATCAAAAAGTCCACGTTCACTGATTTTCAGTCTATTAGCACTGCCCTGTAAATTAATCTCAATTTCTTTTTCTCCCTTGGAGTTCTTGAGGATCAAACCTAGAGACTTGAATGTCCTAGATAAACACCAAACCACTACATTATGTTTTTGACCACGAATCATAATTTTAATCACCTTGACTGTTTCCTTTGCAAAGAGGAAATTTAAGCATATAAATGTGTGTAGAAAGCAATAAAATTTAAGGAAGAGGTTATAAAGTTGAAAGGCAGTAAAGAGTGTTGGCAAAAGTAAGTATGGGGTGGAAATGATGTACATACAGTTCTCATGTTTGAAATTCCTGAAACAGTAAAATATATATTTAAAAAGAAAATTATTTCAGGGAAAACATAAATTTGACATATGTTAAAAACTTACTGTGATGTTTTAATACATGTAGCTATTGTAGAATGCTGAAATCAGGTTAACTGGCTTTTGTATTTTTTTTTAAAAGCTGGTCATTTCTGAGCTATTAGTATCAATCTATGGTAATATAAAATCTGAACTTAAACTGTATACTCAAACATATTCTGGAATCAGATTTTTTATAGTTCTTTAAATATCATATGTAGTCAATTATTCCACAAATTCAACAACTATTTCTAGTTTCTTTTTAAAAATATTATTATTTTTATAAAGAAATAATCTTACTTTACATACCAGTTCCCTCTTCATCCCATCCTCCCATTCCTCCCATGGAAACCCCCATGTCATTCCGCATCCACTACTCAGGGAGGGTGAGGCCTTCGATGTGGGATCATCAATGTCTGTCACATCATTTGGAAGGGCCTAGGCTCTCCCCCGTGTATCTAGGCTAAGAATGTAGTCTTCCATGGGAAATGGGCTCCCAAAGTCAATTTATGCACTAGGGATAAATACCCGTTCCACTGTCAGTGGCCCCGTAGACTTCCCTGTCCTAACTGACACTCATATTCATAAGGCTTGCTTCTATCCATGCTGGTTCACCAGTTTTAAGACTATGGTCCGTGTGCTCCCACTTGCTCAGGTCAGCTGTTTCTGTTGGTTTCCCCAGCATGGTCTTGACCCCTTTGTTCATCATTCTTCCCTCTCTACAAATGGATTCCAGGAGTTTGGCTCAGTGCTTAGCTGTGGATTTCTGCTTCCTCTTCCATCAGGTACTGTATGAAGGCTCTATGATGGCATTTAAGGTAGTCATCGATCTCATTATCGGTGAAAGGAATTTTAGGTAGCCCCTCCACTATTGCTTAGATTCTTAGTTGTGGTCATCCTTGTGGATCTCTGGATATTTCCAGAGTGCCAGATTTCTCTTTAAACCTATAAGGGCTCACTTTTCTTGCTCCCCTCTAGTCTTCCACTTACTCAGTCTTCCTGATCCCGTATGTTCTCCTCCTTCCATCTATTATGCCTAGCAAATACTAAACATGATAGGTAATACTAGCCATAAGGGAAAATTCTTCTGTCATAATTTTAAATATATAAATTATATATTTGATGAACTATGAATGGAAGAACCACTTATAGGAATATATGGAGCCTTATGTTCAATTGAGTTAAAAACAAACTGCAAAATAAGTGTAATATTTTTCTATTTGTTTCTGTATATAATGTAATGCATATATATTATATATTTATTATACACACACACATATATATATGTGTTTATAATTTGTATGTGTGTGAGGGTGTGTGTGTATCGTGGCCTGTGGCTCCCAATAAATGGAAGTAATTTCATTTAATATTCTAAAGACATTAAAACAGTGTTACTTTCAAACAAAATATCCTATGAAAAAAGCATATTACAATTTTCCCTGAATAGTATTTCAATTTAAATTTAAATATTTTGATAATTTCTTTTATGGATGTATCATCTCACACAAATGCCTAGCTTTAATCAAAACATTCTCATTTTCCATTCCTTGCTTTTGATTATACTCTGCCTCTATCATTATTTTCCCCTTGATACACATCTACTGCTCCTTACAGCCACTCAAATTAAAGTCAGAACACATTAGTAACTGAGTATGTATATTTGCATTTACATCTTCTGTGATGTTATGTAGGAAACTCAGTCCCATTCTCAAATAGAGTTTTTATCACCTGTTAGAAATATTACATGAAATATTTGTTTTTTTACGTCCTGCTTTTAGCACTCAATAGTATCACATGGGGATATTTGTATGTCAACAGCAATGGCACAAATTTCTTGTGTTGCTTTCTTGAATAGCGACACTTTTACCTTAATAAGAAAATAACATTCCTTAAGAAAGAGCACATTTTATTTTGATTTTATATGATTTCCACAGGCAAGTCTTAGGCTTTGACAATACAAAGAGTGGTATAGAACATGTATGCTAAAATAATTCTGAATCTTTGTGAGAGATTCCTAAGTATGCCAATGGTTGGATAAAGGATACGAGTCTTATATTTTTGTGTAGCTGTTGACAGGATTCTTTAGACAAAAATCATGCCAATTATTTTTGTACAAATTGGTGTTGTTTTTTCCTTACATGTATATAAGAAAGATTTGAGAAATTTATAATTTTATACTAGTGAGATATTTGTGGAGTTATTACTCATTGCTTGCTTGAATTTGGCTCTCATACATTTAAACATTTTAATGGTAAATGTGTTACCTTTTAGATTTTTTTCTTCTATGTGCTTAAGATACCTTTCCAGTTCCATCTATTTACCTTCAGAATTCAATGTATTTGTTCTTTGCGGGTGAATAGTGTTACAGAGTGTATATACACTACCTTTTCATTATGCATTCATTGCTTGAAGAATATTTAGGTTATTTCCATTTCCTAGCTAGTGAATAAAGTAGCAATAAACATGGCTGAACAAGTACCTGTGGAGTGGGATGTCAAGTCCTTTGAGTGTGTGTGTGTGCGCATGTGTGTGTATACATATATATGTCAATTAATGGAATATGTGAATATGTGAGTTATATGGTAGATTTATTTTTAGTTTTTGAGAATTCTCCACACTGATTTCTAGAGTGGCTGGATGAGTTTGCATTCTCACCAATAGCAAACAAGTATTCCATTTTCCCTATATAAAGTTTTCAAGAATAAAGATTGAAGAAAAGACAGTACTTTAAACAAATGTTGCTAGAAAATATTGGTATCTACAAGTAGATGAATGCAATTAGATTTGTATCGGTCACCATTCTCAGTTCCTGCATGTTTTCTTATCCTTTTAAATATTTTTCAGACTCTTTGCTTGTTCTCTCTAGTCTCTCTACTTTATCTCGTAATCCCAATATTTCATGTGCTTGAGCTATTCTACTTCTAAGGCTTTTTCTTGAGTTTTCTAGTTGAATTGTTGAGTTTGTTTTTCACTTCCATCTTTAGTTCAACTTATGTTAATTATTTCTATTTTTATTGAATTTGGTCTCAGGTCCTCTATTATGTTTGCCATTTCATTCACTCTTAATGTTTGTGTTTTGGGGAGGAGGTTCATTAAAGAATTTATTGACTTTGGGTTCATTCTTTAAATTCATTGAGCTGTTTGTGTCCTTGTTAAACCCCTTGAATTATTTGATGGAGTTTATTATTGTTTTTTAAAGTCTATGTCTTGGGTTTCATCTAGGTATTTCTCAGTAGAGAACATTTCTATAGAAGTGGTGAATTTCATGTGAGTCTGGGAAAAATATAGCATTGTCCTTTGATACTATTTTTGGCACTTGAACATGTGAACTTCGTTTATTGGTTTTGTGTCAGATGTAGCTACAGCCAGCAGTGCTGGAGATACAGGGTAGGTCTTCTGACTTGAACTAGGTTGGGTCAGAGCACAGGATGTGTACTCATGGCTGGGTCTGGAGAATGGATCTGACAAGCAGCCAAGATGGTGACAACAGAAAGCAGCACACAGTTTGTGGGAAACTATGCTAGAGTAGACCCAAGTCTGCATCATGTGGGCTGGGTAGAGGATCTCTAGTAAGGAGTGACACAGAGTCTGGCAAGTTCAAAAACTGTGGGAAATGGTTGTAATCCCTTGTTTGTAATTTTTCATGGGATTTCATTGTTAGACATTTCTTACTGATACATTTTATGAACTATGGTGGTGAAATACAAATTTGAAAATTAATTTTCATGAAAAATTTGAGTCACTTCAAAGCTCCTTATAATATGTGCAGGTTGTCTTATGCTAGTTGTAGTTTTTGAGTATTTAGAATCATCATTATAAATGGTGGTAGTAAAAATTATTCATTTTAGTGCATATGTGTTATATACCAATAAACCCAGAAATTTGCCATGCGAAAAAATGAAAAAATAATCTACCTTTTTCATGTCATTTCACAATTATATCAGAAAGTGACATAATTTGCAGACATATATTGTCCATAATTTATATTTTGTACATACATTTTAAAAGCAAAGTTAAACATTAAAATAAAGAAACAATTTTGTTATGGAAAAGTATGAAAACACAAATAAGCTGGTCTACATAAATCACAGTTTATTACTTGCATATGTACATGAGTTATGTAAACTAATGGAAGTCATCTACACAAGGCTTCTTGGTATATAAAGTCATATTATACTTCATAAAAATAACTTTAAACACATGAAATCATAACTCTTCAGTATCTCAAAATATGAATTTTGTCCCTATGACCTCTTTGTATGGTCAATTTACCATTATAAACAATTTATCAAAGCCTTGCCTGCTACAGCAGCCCTCCCTGTACGTCTGAGAAAAGGGATATAAATTCAAGGATGGCCTACTCAATTGAGTGAGATCACAGCCAACCCAAGCAACTTTGTGAGACCTTGCCTCAAAATGAACAGGAAATTAGAGGGCTGGAAATAGAACTCATTGGGACAGAGTTGCTGTAGGATGGATGCATAAGATCTTAAGTACAAATATTGTAATAATAAATGAATAATCATATAATAAGTCAGCTTTAAATATTGCTCTTATTATTTTTAAACATACACACTTCACTTTTATTTCCATGTTTTTTATCTTTAGCATAATCTGTGGAGTTATTCTTGTAATTGTATCATTATTTATAAGGGCACAGGAAATAGATGGTCCATATCTGACCACACAATCCATTGAAACAGAGAGTGGTTTGCTATGTGAGTTTTGTTAGAAATAAGCTATCTCAATGCTAATAGAATTGTAATTTGGTGACTATACAGTCTTTTATCGTTTCAACAAAATATGTTTATTTTTCCTTTGATAATATAAAATATGCCTTCATCACTCTTGTCAGAGTACTGGGTACAAATTTTCTTGACAATGGGTCTTCTACCAATTTGAGCTTGGCCATTAAGTTCTCTTAGCTTCATTGAAATAGGTATTGTTTTAAATTGTTGCCACAATAAGAACATTTATCCAGAGCAGCAAAAGTATAGTGTGAAATGGGTAAAGTGATACATCAATGTGGGGGTAATATTTCTTAAAAGCTATATTGGTTCAGGCCGACATTTCATCCAAAGATTTTCTTTGAACTGAATTTACTTTCCTGTATTAGAGGAGGACTGTAGCCAATGAAGGTAATTCCTACTAGATGAAAAGGATCCCATGTGGTTATTGCTTCATGTTCTCTTTTCCCTCTGTTTATTGACACTTCACAGCTAAAGAAGGGCTTTAGTAGTCTTGCCTTTACTGACAGTTTTCAACTGTTAATGAAACATATGCAGTAATGGCAAAGTTGAGCCATATGCAAATCGTGAACAGAGAGACAAACATTGTGAAGCTACCAAAGCCCTTCATTAAGGTTATACTAGAAGTCAGAATCTTAAAATTATTTTCAGGCAATATAGTTAAAAATGGACTACTTAAATTTGGTCACCATCATCTTACCTGCATTCACTTTAACCTTTCTTACCAAGTTGAGGGACCTAAAACAAATATACAAATGAAAAGATAGATGTCTTAGATATCTAAAATCCAGATGTACAAGAGTTTTTATTGAGAGTGGTATTCATTTCTTCAATGATAGGGAAATTGATACTAATTCATTTGTTGCTAATGATAGCCATCTTGAAAACAGTGAGTCTTATTTAAAAGAAGAATAAAGTTCTGAATTTATTTGTGTACAAATATTGTATATCAAAGGAAGAACATGATTTTTTAAACATTATTTTATGTGGGATTCTATTTACTGATTAGTAACAATATATTATTACTCCCAGCACTCAGGAAGCAGAGGTAGGCACATCTCTTTGAGCTTGAGGACAGTTTGCCTTACAAATTGTTCAGGGAAAAACCAAAGTTAGATAAAGAGACTTTTATCAAAACAAAAGAAGCCAATATAATGTTCTACAAACTGAGACAGTGACAAAGTAACTACTTACTTTAGAGAGTGGAATGCAAAATTAATATCTAGCCTACATGCTTTTAAATTAATTATTAATAAATTAATGCATACTAATGATAATTGTTAATCTAGTTGTCAGAGACTTTTCATATGCAAGCCATTTTGTTTTTACTTCATTTGTACTATTTAGGTAGATTTATTATCCTTATTTTATAGATAAATATAATGAATTCTAAAGAAGCATAAAGAAATTAAATAGCTGAAGATGAGACAGTTGAGTGTTTTTTCTCTAGTCTGCATGTACATTGCTATTCAAACCTTAAGTGCTAATCTGGATAACATCAAGTTAATAATGATTATGTTTTATGTGATTAAGACCATTTTTGCAGTGAATGTCCTAGGTGTTCCAATGGCATTCATGAAACATGGTGTGTATATGCTAAATAATTATTTGATCTAAGAATAAGTGAATGTATGGAGCATATACAGTAAATGACCAGCATTGCTCTAATATTCTATAGGAGGCAGTTAAATTCTATAATATACAGATTATATTATAGTTGAAATATTTGAAAATGATTAATTATGAGAGTACTATAAATCTGCTTTATGAAATCCACATAGCAAAAATATTTCCAGAGTCTTGATCTCACAGGAAAATTTAAGGAATTTTATTGAGTCTTTTCATGAAGAAGAGATACACATATGCCTAAAGACAAAAGTCCATATGTCTGTGAGACTTAGAACTTTCAAACTTTCCTTGATAGATTGTCCACTTATGTTTCGTGTGGGCATAGACTTAGCACCATACTATTTAAAGACAGATTTATCTGTCTTTTCAAAAAACCCTATATCCAACTCTGGTGTATATCATTGAGTGAATTTTCTACAGAAAATATGCACAACAAGAAATTTGAGAGGAGAATTTAAGTAAAGTTGGGGATGGAAGAGGATTAAAGAGAATAACTTTATACTGAAATTAATGTGAAACTGACAGAATGTATTATGCATTGAAAATTTTAAGTCGAGAAAATAAATGAGTGTGTCTGCTTAAACATCTACTCTATGTTTTTCTCTGCCTTAGGAGCATGATTCTTTGGGAACTGTTGCTGGAGACACTTTTACTTCCATGATTGTTTTTGTGACATGTGCTAAATTTTGTAAACACTTGGCCTGTATATAATTCCTTTAAGTAACAGTGAATTTATCTATTTATTTATTTCCCTTTGTCTTTGTTGGCATGTTGTTTGCTTTATACTGTTCAAATTATGATGCATGGCCACTATGTTCTTCAAATATTTAGCTTATAGTTTGTTGTAAGCAAAGATTTTACTAATAGGTTACATTTGTTAGAAAACAAAATAGAAATAATAATTTAATTTAAAACTAATTATAATGTTTATCCCAAAATTACTTTAGAAAGTTATCATAATACAGATGAGAAAACCTGTAATTGATACTTTAAATTTTAAGAAAACTTTTAGTACAACTGACATATTTTCAAAAGGAAGAAACTCCAATACATCAAGAAACCACTGGCCTTTTCAAGTAATCATTTCTATAGTAGCTTTAACAAAGAAACAGTTTAAAATGCAATAATCTTATCATGTATGTTTAAAGAATGGCTTCCTCACTAAGTCATTGGTAATGAAAAAAAAGTCAGTGTGCTTTCAACTTTATGCTAAAATGCATTGAATTTCAGTAAATTTAAAAAAATCTCTCTTTTTCATTATTAATGTAAAGGTGATAACCAGGGGTACAATATTCATCACTTTGAAAGCCTGCAATAAAGTTGTATCAGATTAAATATTTATTTTTTTTAGTTATTTATTGTGATTTTCTTACTCAAACTAAAGAATGTAGCCTCAGTCATTCAGATTGGTGTGTTTATGTGTTCTGTTTATAAGAAAAAGTTGAGAAGATATCTACAGTATTGTCTGGATAAATAAATATCATCACTAGATCTCCAATCATTTAAGTTCTCCCAATATCTCCTTATTTACCACCCATCTTTATTCTTTTGCAGTTTGAATTTCTCTTGTCTTAAATTTTTACATTATTTAGACTGTTCTAATATCAGAAGAATGGGAATGAGGTAAAAATTTGAATATTCTGAAATAATTTTAGGATAAAATCTGTGAAATAATAGACAAAAAGTATCTTAATACCAAATATTTTAATCATACAAATTTTGCATATTGTCTAATCCTAATTTATAACTCTCCAGACTACTGTAGTATGGCAAAATTATTCTTTAGGGAATTATATAATTTATTATAGCAATCCTTTTCTTACATTCATTATTCTTTTATTGTAAGCAATCTTCATTTATTTTTATCCTTTCTACTAAAAATTATCATATAATTATCATATTTCTTCTCTCATGAATGTATCAATTATATATTTATACCATTGTTTTTTCTTATTCAGAATGCCTATGTATTTGTGTATACACCCCCCCCAACACACACACACACACACACACACACACACACACACACAGCCTATTCAGATATATGGGACTGAAATACAAAGGCAAATCCAGCAAAAAAGATACTTTTCTCATGGTATGTTTGTCCAATTGGAAAGTAGAATATACAAAATTGAAATCTCACAAGGCCAAAATAAAAATTAGAAGTATGTTCACATTAAATATGGTTATGTAATGGAGTATAGTTAGACACTATCTTTAATGAGGTCATAATTTACCCTACATGAATGAGTCATACAAAAGTAGATGCAGGAAAGTCATGCAATGATCATATGATAGGTTCAATTTTCATGTTTGACTAACAGTAAAAGGACTGTGTTTCAGTAACTTGGATGGCAAGTATAATCACAAGTCAAGACTAGAAAGATGTTCATAGGCCAGCTCATGTTTGCTACTGGCAGCAAGGTATCATTTTGCTCTGAATACAATATGTACATTGCAGAATTATAGCTCTAATGGTAGAATCATTTTTATTTCAAATTTGCCAGTGTGATTGCTTTTGAAAAATGTTTTGTGGCAAACTAAAGTTGGTATTATGAAGTATATTTGGAAGACATTACAATTTTCTAAGATTGATCTATGATTGCGAGAACTTAATTAGTGAAAATTGATAAATTTCAGACAATTTTAATGACAATGGGACAATCTGCTAGTTCTGTTTGTAATCTAACAGAAGTTCCCTGATTATAGTTGATAAATCTAACCACAGTGCCCAAGAAAAATCTCAACCTGAGGTAAGAAAGTTAAGTATTGAATAAAATCTCAACAAAAAAAAAGGCCTATAAACAAAACCAGCACAATCAATCTTAAAAAAATTTAAATTTCTTCTTGAATCCCCCTTAAATGTTGCATAGATTTATGAGATTCCTTTAATGGTGTGACATTTTCTGGAAAAAGTAGATTCTCTCTCATGAAAAATTCTTATTCTTATGACTCATACACTCTGAAATGATAATATTTTATACAGAACTTCAATTAAGGCACCAGTCTATACTTGGTAACTTGGGAACTGTAATGGACACTACGTTGCAAATATGAATGATGTATAATATCATCACCCAGAGATATCACAATCCAATTGTACAGCCAACATAGTCATAACCTAAATTCTCCAATGCATTTCTGATGGCAAGCATATTTGTTTATACAGTCCTGCTCAATGGCTGGCCTTTTATAAACAGGTCCTCTCAATGACATTTTTCATGGTTCTTTTACAACCTGATTCTTACAGACCTACTACTATTGCAGTGGTTGTTGCCCCTTTCTTATTAGTACTCACTCCTCAATCACAGCAAAAATGATTAGTTCCTTCTATTTATATTTTTTATAACCAATGTTGATGGCTGGATGGCTTACCTGTTCTTCTTGACTCTGACAGCATGTCTTTCACCTTTTAAAATTCATTGGAACTACAAAATATAGTATTATCTTGTCTAAAATATGTATATATATATATATGAAAAATATGCACATACATGTATATATTCATATATATATATATATATATGTATATGTGTGTGTGTATTTTCTTCCAAGCTAACTTATATCAACATAATCCAATAACTTGTGTGATATTTTTATGTCTATTAGCATCTGCATGTAGTTTAGTTAATACATCTGAACATCAACTGTGTAATTTCCAAATAAATGAATATTCTAAAAACATATCCTAAAACTTCAGAATGAACTCTTCCAGTTTAAATATTGGTAATAGAGTTATCTGGTATACATAAATCAGATATTGTGCCTCTGACTAATTTCCTTAACTGCTGTAACAGAATCCTGAACATCTATTTTGTTGGCAATGATACCAAGAAGAAATATTGGCAGAAGTATTCATGATCTCTACACAAATGATGTTAAAACAATACACTAATCCATATGTAATCGATAGTCACAAGGAAAACAACAAACCCCACTAATAATATTGACCTTTCTGAGATACATGTGGTGAAATGTGTTAGTGCAGTTGAAGGATGTCATTTTCTTTCAAAGCATATTTTTTTTTACCTAAAGTCTCAGTGAATATTTCAAATGGAGTTGCTTTTTAGAATTGAAGGAAGTATTGTTGTCCAGCATACTGGTCAAATCCTTGGTAATAATCTATCAGTTTCCTGATTGTTTAAATGAGAATTAATCTTCAAATAAAATTGATGAGCTACTGCACATTTACAAACAAATGCAAATGTAATAACTATGAAGCAATAGCAACTTTTCATAGGATTTTTTTCTAGATGAAACCTTAGAATTTCCAAATTTTCCTATTTAGTTATAAGACTTTCCTTTACAAAGATAAAAAATTTACTTGTACCCTTAAGTCAACATCCTTATTGTTTACTTCAGGCAATACTCAAAAGTAAAACACTATAAACCAAGCACTTTGTGAATGATTTTGATTGTCCTCCATGTACAATGAGTAATCTTAGGTGTTTTTAAGCATATAATTATAATGTATAATGCCCACAATTGAGGAATCTGAAGTTATATGGAATATTTAAAATATCTGTAAGTGAACTTGACAATATGCAAGTACCAAATAATTTAATAGAGTGATTCTCAGCCTATGGGGCGAGATAATTTGTGGATTAAATGACTCTTTCACAGGGGTCACATATCCGATATTCTGCATAGCAAATATTTACATTATGATTCATTATAGCAAAATTATAGTTGTGGAGCAGCAATGAAAATAATTTAATGATAGAGGTTACCACAACATGAGGAACTATATTATAGGGTCACAGCATTAGGAAGTCGAGAACCACTGATCTAATATGAGTAAAAATTTAGGAAGCTTATCTAGAACATAGGATTAAAATGCTTCATATATTGCAATACAAGTAACATCATTAGTATGTTATTGGTCAATATTGTTAATTGCTGTTTTTCCAGTGAATTGGGGTATGGAGAAATTCATGGAAAAATAAAGGTCACTGTATTTAACAATGGAGCAGGGATTTCATCCCAAAATTCATATGCCAATAATCATAACAATCAGTCATCTAATAAAATAGTGATTGAAAAAAGAGACTTGACAGAACAGCAGGTACTTGCCTATATGTGCTAAAGATGAATGGAGAAGGGGTGGAGTGGGATTGTAGGGGTGTATGTAACTACAAGTATGGTTGTGAGGAGAGAGAAGGAAGTGACCATGTTTCAAGCACCAGCTTAAAAGAAAAATGAAGGTGGAGCATGTTGAATGTATGCATAAGTGGAATAAAGAGTAGCAAATTCTAATTCTATGTAGGTGATTTTGCACAGGAGGGTAGTAGATAGTAAAGAGAAATGCCTGTTGATTCATTTTTGTTTGCGAGTAATTTTGAAGTTTGTCAAAGTTTAAAAGTCATTTTTTTTTTGGTTCAGGGTTTTCACAACCAGTAAATCATTCCACAGCAATACTTATACTTCATTGTTTTTATACTATTAGGGTGTGCCCTCTGAGGCCGGGTCTAGCCTCAAACTTGCTACATAGCTGAGATTAGCTAACCTTGAATTTCTGTTTCTCCTGCTTCTATTTTCCAAAAATTGGTACTAGAACTGTGTGCCACACACCTGTCTCATTGTTAATAAAACTGAAAAAAGTGAACAGATTGTTCTGCTAAAATTCAATGGGTCATAAAACCAACCAAAAAATCATGAATATGGGAAAGGGACTGGTCTTAATGAGTAAAAGTGAGGCTAGATAGGTATGAAAGTTAGGATAGAGATGACAGAAGGAAAGATGCACATGTATAAAGTTGTCAAAATACTAAATTCATTACCAAAAAATGACCTTATAAATGAGAACTACTGTGAATCATTGAATTATACTATGGAGTGTTTAAAAATTTGAAGGTTATTAATTTTTGATACAGAATTGTGGTTGCCATTATATATGATATATATATATATATATATATATATAATGATATATATATATATATATATATATGATATATATATATATTGTTTGTGAGAGATATGTAAAATGTGATTTAAATTGCAAATGACTTGACAGATTTAGATGACCACTCCTGGATGGCATCACCCTACATGTGGAGTGGGGGGGATGAGAGGGGAGGATGGTCGGGGAACATGTGAAAGGAGAGAGGGAAAGAGGGTGGGAGGAAGGGAGGAAGGGAGGGAACCATTACTTTTGTAATGGCTATGTTCCAGTCCAAGTATATGGAACATAGTAAATCAAATAGGAAATCATTTGCAACCAAGAGATCTGAATGGATTCAGGAAATGAAATTCATGAGAAGAGACAATACACAAAAATTATAAGAATAAAAAGTATGTCCAATAATTTGAAGTAAATATCATGTAAAATATAAAGAAAATACAAAATGTTTGGGAGTATTACTAGAGTCTAAAATATGAAGTTAAGATTTCAATGATGACTTGAAAAAGCTGAAATAAACACAAAGTTGGATAGCACAGAGAAGGAATCTTATTGGTTACTTGTTGGAAGTTACTTCTATTTGAAGAAAAATAGTGGTAGAAATTTGAGCAGAGAAATTCCAAAATTAGAATGGAGGAAGTATAGCGTGATAGATGCAGAGAGACCCAAGAGCTAGATTATGCTTAATCCAAGGGATAGATTACCGTGAACGTATTGCGGTGTGATTCAAGATTAATTTTGAAGGGAGTGTCCCTATTATCTACAGATCAAATAGGAAACAAAAGGTTAAGAGGCTTCCCAAGGATAATACCATGATTTGTCCTGAGAAATACTGAAAATGGAGTTTCTATCTAATTGAAATGTGAGCTCTACACATGGCCAGGTTTAGGAGGAAAATTTTATGTTTGTGGTTTCTATTAGACTTTTAACAGATTATGTAAAGTAACAGTGGAATGCTAGTTTAATTTTCATAAAAGAAATTTACATTGAAGATTAAAAATGCAACACTAATTATAAATATAAAAGTATTTAAAACTTTGAGCACAGATGAGATAAACAAATGAGTAGGGGTAGATGAAAAAGTTAAAATTCCCAAGGAACTTTCCACCATTATAATGTCATATACAACTATAGATGGATTTTTAACATGCTAACAATTGGCTTAATCATTAGATAAGGTGTTTGTAAGTGCTTTTAAAGTAAAGGTGACTATCCCTGAGTAAGTATATTATTTTTCCACAAATGTATGATACTTCAATTTCAGCAATAATGTGTACATAAGAAGCAATTACTATAGCCCCTACACCATGAAAGAGATGGCCTAGTGCAATCCAATAAATTTCCTTTTTATTTATCTGAAAATTGAGCTTTGTGAAACAATTTTCTTAACTCTGCCCAGAGAAACTAATAGAGTTATCTGCTTACTTGAGTCGGTAACCTATACATGCCTGTAAAAAACATTAAACTGGAAGTTTTAATGGATTTCTTTAGGGCTATTGTGATACAGAAAGGATGAATATATTTTCTTTACCACTGGATAGTATTCTATTTCATGTATTTTGAAGGTGACATTCATTACAGGCTACCTCTTAGAGTTTGGGTTCTGGAGGATCACTAGTTTCCCACCAAAACTCAAGATACTGTAGAGGAAATTGCCTGCCTTATGTTAGGCATATATATGTATATATATATATATATATATATACATATATATATATATGTGTGTGTGTGTGTGTGTGTGTGTGTGTGTGTGTGTGTGCATGTACATATACATGTACATATATATGTATATGTATTTACTATTTGCTTTTTACCTTTTTAATTAATAATGATTCAAAGGTTTTGTTGTATTTTTAAAAAAATCCTTTGTACAAGAATAAATTTAGGTGCATGTTACACGTCTTTGAAAGGAGATTTAACATTCCTCTTTGTAATCCGTGAGAGTGAAAGAAACACTAATACCAAAATATTAAAGATGTTGTATTATGTATTATGGCAGCCCAGATCACAAAATATTGGATCTAGAATTTTCCAAACAAATAACATGTGCCTTTTCATAACATGCAACTGTGGAGAGTTATTAGAGGGAAACACTTTTTCTCAAATTCATCCCTGATATTTGTGCTAATAAATAACTAAGGATCTAGTGGGGAAATAACATATAAAAGATGTATGGAAAGAAAGAAGCAATAAACACAGAGATATCAATGAAGGTTTCAAGTTCTGATTGTACCCTAGGAATTATAATGATGCGAAGAGGAACTTTGATTAAGATGCACAGTTTTAACTTTCAAGAAGCTAAATCACACACACAGAAGGATATGCCAATATCATCTTAATAGACACATCTTGTAAAGGTGAATCTCAGTGAGTTTTCACAGCATTCAGAACACTGTTATTGCACATTTTAAGTAAGTAGGTCACTGTTATCATTTATACATGATTTTATTGCTTTAGTGCTGAGTTT
Source organism: Phodopus roborovskii (assembly GCF_943737965.1). Classification (NCBI taxonomy): domain Eukaryota; kingdom Metazoa; phylum Chordata; class Mammalia; order Rodentia; family Cricetidae; genus Phodopus; species Phodopus roborovskii. Next base: position 36,506 of record NW_026126061.1, on the reverse strand, counting down.
TTAATGATAATTTTACAAATGCTTCACTAAGAATACACTGAAGTACCTAGCTGGTTTTATCTTCATTCCTGTTTTAACTGAAGTCTTAATTTTGAGTCCTAACTTAACAACTTGAACAGTGTTTCCTCCTTTCTAACATAAATAGCATATCACCTCGTTTTCCTTAAATCCCTGATGTTTTGTTGGATGAATTGCATCTTCCTGAAAATTTAGATAGTAGTATTCTTGTTACATGTTTAATTACTTCCTTGTAAAATTTAAGAATAGCATTATCATAGTACCTGTATTTCTATACCAAACACTCAGAGAGCTTGACAACATCGTGGACTTCTAGCATTTATTGCAAAGAAAAAGTCTGAAAGAAAAGTAGGAATGCAAAAAAGATGACAGAAGAAAGGAAGCCAAGCAGGGAGAGAGGGTGAGAGGAAGGAAGGGAGGAAAGAAGGAAGGGATGGAGGGGAATGGAAATTTAGAATTACTACGCTAACAGTTAAGTTTACAAAAGTGGCCATATATTTACATATTGTAGTAGGTATGAAGAATTATTAGTTTTAATGTTGACTTACCTTTTCAAGAGAGATAAGGATAATTTGCAAACGTGTTTCAGGTCCTATTTATGATTACACTCAAGTAGTTGTCAGTTGAGATAATTAGATCATATTAAAATCATTTGTGAATAATTTAACACATACTGGTACCCAAATCTCAATCTTTAAATTTTAGGCAATGGTGATGTAGTGTATTCTTTTGAGTAGACAAGGAAGCCATCTACATTTTGAAGAATGCATTTCCTTCTCCCTCTTTTTGGTGATACTGTGAAATCCTTAAACTTTTAACCATATGTTTCAGTATGCTAAGTTGATCAAGGATGCATTTTGGATGATAACCCTGGCAATGTTGATGTTCTGTGAATACATTAATGAACATATATGAATTCTAAGAATGTATTCATTAAATTTTTAAAAATCATATATTAGAACCTCAAGAAAATCACTAAATAAATTCAAAGAGTGTGATGAGTAGATGAAGTCCTGGGTGAATGTATGCTGTTGATACATTCAGGACCCTGTCAAGGACTCTATAACATTTCAGAGCCATGGAAACAGACTCAGGCTCAGTAATGTTAAGGTCATCCCACCATCTGAGTAGATAAAACACAGATGTTGACAATGTATGCAGAAAATATCAACCACTGCTTCCTCCTCCAGGAAGAAGGCAGTTTGAGACTGCTCCACTACAGAGCCTGCCTAATAGGATTAGGAAACTGGTCTCCTTTAATGGTTTAAATAAAATAAATAATCTGTTATTGTGGTAAATAAGGATCAGGATAAACAAATAGGCCGAATAGATGTTTATTTAGGGAGAAATAACTTACAACCTAGACAGATGAACACCAGGAAATTCAACCCGATCCTCTCCTGTCCAAGTCACGCCAGAAAGAGAGCGCCTTCCTGGCCCCCTCCCACCTCCTTCTACAGGTCACTTCCGCCCATGGCTCCACCCCCAATGGGCGTGGTCGGTGCCACAGAAGGACTATCTCACCACAATCTGTGTCTTCAGACTGCAAATGCATCATCATCAGAACCCATGTCCCACCTAATCCAATCGTTTCTGTATGTGTGTCTGTCATTTCTTCATTTCCCATTGCCATTTCTAGGTCAATGCCAATCCATTCAGGTCATGGCAAAGGCATTCTTACCATTAAGGACCATTTTCTTTGGAAATGACGAATAAAAAAAAAAAAAAAAACAAGATGAATGGCAATCAATAATTCATAGTGTATATTAATAAATATTTTGAGCACATACTCTATATAACTAGTACAATTACAGTCAAGTATGATATACCAGTGAAAACATTAAATGTATATGATAAAATATGTATTATGTACTCATATATTCCTTCTTAATTTGAAATATTTTACTTCTGTTATTATGAGTATCTTTTCTACTATTCATTTCTCTTCATAAGTTAAATTACTATTCCAGTTCATTTAATATTATTTTATATAAGGTTAAAGTATTTGTGACAATTTCTTACAGGATTTAATATATCATGTTTTTCTTTTGCTATCAAATACAAAACAAAATTAATATAAGCACGCAATATTTTAATGCATTTTAATTAAAACTAAACTATAAATATGAAGTGGCCAATCCATGTGAACTTTTCTAAGCCTTTTACTAGGGGAAACATGAAGCAACTATATAAACAAAATAAAACTTCCATTTGCAAATCCCACATTCTGGAAATTTTACAAAGGGGAATGCAACATTTCATGTTGGGCTTACAGGTTGACTTGAAGCCATTTGTGGCAAAGAAAATTGTGGTACATCTTTGCAAATAAAGAAAAGTATAAAATCTAATAGATATGGAACTAGATAAGTCTACAAAACAAGCATGTTTTTATTTGTTTCAACCAATTAAGATTTTAGGGCTATCTAAGTATCAGAAAGATTCCAGAAAACAAACAAACACAAAAAGGTAATATTCTTTCATGATTGAGTGCAGAAAATATCTACAAATCCCCACATAAATTTCATAAGGCTCACCTAAACTTTTCTTTGTTGTTGCAATGACACTGTGTTGGAACACCATTTTCTTATAAAAATATAATTTTATAGAAATTTGAAAAGTATTATAAGTGATTTAAATAAAAATGATTTGCAACTAACATAGGTACAAACAGGCAATATGAGCCTTCAGGCCTGATCTCTTTTGCTTTGTTTTGCCAAATATTACATAGATACATTAATATTTAATAGCTAGTATTGTTATAAATCAAGAATATCATGAAGTGGAGAAAGTGCTTTGTGACTCATAATGAGAACACAATGGATATTGTTGTTATAATGCACCTACTTGTTCAAGATAATATACAGAATATTATGTTTCAAGTTCAGCATATAGTTAAGGATATGAGGAATATTAACTTGAAGTAAGGAAATAAAATAAATGCTAGAGATGAGAATATTCTTTAAAATGCAAGCATCACATTTCTTTTCACAATAGTATTGTAAGTTGTCTTTAAAAATCTAAATGTGTTTATGTATGCTACCTATTTGTAATGTTCATTAAGTAGAAACTCTCTCATTGATGACCTTCAGCAAATGTTGTATTGATTATAAGCTTTGCAGGGAAACAAACAAGAGGCAAATTAGTTTTTCCAGTGTATTACTCTCTGAATAATAGAAAGGTGTTACTTCTTGTTTCTGTCAAGTGGAGCAGATTAAAGGCTAGTGCAGCATGTAAGGACTGCTCCTCCAGTGAATATACCAGTTCAAGTGAGAAGTATGTGTGAGGGGGGGTGTGCGGGGGTTAAATTTAGACAATTTTTCTCAGGAAGGAAAAAATAGCATGGTATGCTGGGAAATTGTTTTGAGAGAATTTAATCATATTTTCCCTCAAAGAATGAGTATATTTTAATGAAAAAATATAAGGACCAAGAAAGTATTTAGAAAATTTTAATTAATACTTCTGTACACCCACAATTTACTTGTGATTTTTTCTTTTCCCTCATCCATTAAAAGTACTCATTTCTAATAAAAAATAACCTGACATGCAATTTTAAGATTCATGTTTGTGAGGAGTTAAAAAATACAGGATTTGAGTTTTGTATAACTTGAAGCACTGCCAATGTCTTTCTCTAAGATAACTAACTTGCTCACATATGTTTATGATTATTTCTATTATAATATAGTCACGGAGTGTCATTCTGTCAACAAAAGTGTCATTATTGAAATCAACAACACTGGGAACAATGCAACTATTGTAATAGTCATTGCCATACATGTTTGCTGAATTGGAAGAAAGGGCAGATTTTAGTAAAATATTTTCAATGAAATGCAATTGTTTCCTTCAACCATTCTACAGGTTTAATTTTTGATGTATTTTATTTGTTTTTTAAAACATTCACATATGTATAAAATACATCTTGACTATATCCTCTCTCCACTACATACTCCAATTCCCCCCGAGAATACCCAAATACACATATCACTCCCAACTTCATTTTCTGTTTTATTTTTATTACAATTTTTAAACTAGCACACAAATAGTAGTTTCATTATGATCTCTTTCTACAACTGAATTAAAAGAAAGTTGAGACAAAGTGCATGTGGAAGGAAAACACCGGTTCATGCCACAGACATATAAAAATGCATCCTTGAAACATGCGCATAGAAACTGATTTTTCTAAAAATCATGCCCATTTAGGCCCAGAGTATAACTATGCCTTTGTTTTACATCTACCCCTTTTACTTCTGTGCTGGCTAATTTTATGTCAATTTGGCACACAAACTGAAGTTACCTGAAATTAGGGAAATTTAATTGGGAAAATGTCTCCATAAGATCCTGCTGTAAGACATTAAGCTGTAAGAGATTAATGGGGAAGGGCCCAGACCATAATCGGTGGGGCCATCCCTGGGATGGTGGTCCTGGGCTCTGTAAGAAAGTAGATAGAGCAAGCCAGGGAAAGCAAGTAAATAAGCAACACCCCTCCAGGGACTGATGCAGAACCCTAGCTCCTGCATCAGGTACCTGCCCTGTTTGAGTTCCTGTCCTGACTTCCTTTGGTGATGAACAGTAATATGGACCTATAAGCCAAATATACCCTTCCTCCTTAACTTACTTTATGGTAATGATGTTTTGTTACAGCAATAGAAACCCTAACTAAGACAACTTTTACTGAAGCATAGAGATAAATCATTGCTCTAAACCTTTCCTCTTCAGTCAATTTGGATCCTGGAATAGCAGAAATATAAAAGTCAGACAGACTATCCCCATACAAAATGAGGAAAACTGTCAATAACAGAGAGGTTGCACCCTTCAGCAGAAGTAATTAACTTTTAGGTATTATATTGTCTCCCCAAGGATCACTGTACTTCTTCTCTAGCCCTCTTTCCTTTGTTTAGTTTGGTTAGAGTTTCGCCAGTCTTTTCTTTGTAAAAGAACCAAATCTTTGGTTGATTGACTATATTTCCTTAGTCTCCATTTCATTATTTTCTGCCCTAACTCTTATTATTTATTACCATATAGTGAATGCACATATGTCTTCTTTATTATAGAGAACCTTGATGACCATTAATTGTTTGAGAACTCTTGAAATTGGTGCTTATATTTATTAATTTATTATTATTGGTGTGGGGATGTGTGGGGTGTGTGTGGGGGTGTGTGTGGGTGTGTAAGCTAGAGAGCAAATTGCTGGAGATAGTTGTCATTCCTTTATGGAGATTGACCCCTAATCATCAAGCCTATGAATTGATAACTTTCTGAGCATATGGGGCATCCCTTCTAGAAATACTATTTTATTTCCCCTTAGAAAATCCTGTTGTTTTACCTTCTTTCCAAATTCCTGTGTGTTATTGAGATTCCCTCCAAGATGGAAGGTTATTATTTTGAAGAAAATTGCAAAGTATCGCATAAATCACTCTGTGGAACCCATTCCCTTCAACTCAGTTATTACTTCAGAGAACTGACAGCTGATACTGAGGCTGTTAACACTCACAATTCCTGAGACATCAAATTCCTCAGTGAAGAGGAATTTGGACAGCATTCCAGTGTTTAGCAAAGAGTATATAGTTTGTTTCAGGCAGTATGCCCCAATTGGGGAAATACAATAATCTGTAATCAACATTCATATGCATGACAGAGTTCACAATCATCAATTCAGATCAGTTGAAGTGTTTGAGTGGAGTGCTGATGCAAAATCTGAATAAAACACACTTTTTTTAGGAAATTAAACAATGACCACAATTTCTTGGAAAGAGCAGGAATTTCCTTGACACTATTTTGTGAGTTTCATTTCACCTATTTGCCTTATTCTTGTATAAGATTTTGATTGTTGTTGAGTAAAGGTTTATTTGCAATACGGATCTATATTGAATGGTAATAATGTGCTGTACAATGCACCAAAGACTAAATATACTTACTTTCCATTCTCTTTCCATATTTGACATATCTGTGAATGGAATTTGGTATATAATACATAATGAATTGTGGAAAACTGAAAAAAAATAAATGATCATACAGGCAAGTTGTGAAGATTTAAGTAATCAGTACACAACAAAAATTTGTATTCATTACCAAGACTTCTTTTGCAATGGCCATTATCAATAGTATCTCAGTTGCTATGGACTGCTGACTATACTATCTGAGCCAGCTTAAGTATCTTGATATATACTCAGAGTTAGGAATAGCTCAGAGTCCTGATGGAGATGAATATTCTTACCAACTTTAGAAGCTATTACCTTATTTTTATTGGAGACATCTGACTCCTGTACACATTAGGAATTTACAAAGCATAATTATTTCATGTGACTCTAGCACAGTTCCTGACAATATAGCAATTTTAATATATATATATATATATATTATATATATATTCTTATTTTACATAACAATCCCAATTCCCTCTCCCTCCCCCTTTCCCTACCATGCCCCTGAAATCCCTCCCATCCCAAATCCCCTCAATCCATAGGGATTGTGAAGTCTTCCAGGAGGGATCATCAAAGTATGTCAAGTCATTTGGAGTACAATCTAGGCTCTCCCTCCTGTTCCTAGGCTAAGAGAATATCCCTCCATGGGGCATGTGCTGCTGGCTCTCCCTCCTTTTTCTAAGCTAAGAGAATATCCTTCCATGGGGAATGAGCTCCCAAAGTCCTCTCATGCACCAGGGATACATCCTGGTTCCACTGTCAGAGGTCCCTTAGACTGCCCAGGCCTTCTAACTGAGACTCATCTTCAGGGGGTCTGAGTTGGTACAATGCTGGTTTTACAGATATAAGTCTGGGAGTCCATTAGCTTCTCCTTGTTCAGGACTGCTGTTTCTGTGGGTTTCTATAACGTGGTCATGTCCTCCCTCTCTACATCTGGATTCCAGTTTGGCCCAGGGTTTAGCTGTGGGTATCTGATTCTGTTTCCATTAGCTACTAGATGAGGGCTCCATGATAGTGGATATGTTATTCATCAATCATTATCAGGGAAGGGCATTTATGGTAGCCTTTCCACTGTTGCTCAAATTGTTAGTAGGGGTCAGTCTTGTAGGTCTCTGGACATTTCTCTAGAGTCAGTTTTCTCTTCAAAGCTATATTGCATCAAGTTTATCAGACTCGCATCAAGTAGCAGAAACATTATCCATATTCTTCTTAATTTTTTAAAAAATAGATGAGGAAGATCAACACACATAAGCCGATGACTTTTGTCTATAATTTTTCCCTTGTTTCTCCCCACCCTTTCCATTCAGTTTTATTTTATTTTAATTATTTTACAAAATAACAGGTTTCTTTAGGGGACTTTCACGTGTCTTTCAGTTTGATTGATTCTCTTTCCCATTTACTCTGATCTTCTCTCATCTTCCAGCCTGTACTTTCTTTACTCTGGCTTTCCACCTGGATATGTCCCATTCCGCTTTATTCTATTTTCTCTGCATCTACAGATAACCTTCAGTCCACCCACCCACTTTCCAGCATTACCTGAATTTACCCCCCCCATATGCTCATTTAGTGAACATATACTTCTAATGTGAGGAACCCATCAATCCCACTCCTGACTCTGTACCCAAGGAATTTTACTTTGTAGTAAAGAAATCATTCCTATTAATCATGGCTCTTTTCACAATGGTAAGGAAATAAAATCACCCAAAATGTCCATGAATAGGTGAATGTATAACAAAATGAAATAAAATTTCATTTTTTTCAGCTGCAAAGAAAAAATAGTTATGAAACTTATGGGAAATTTAATGGAGTTGAGAGACATTATATTAAAGATTTAACCAAGGTTCAGAAAAACAAACACCCCATACTGTTTCTTTCATTTTTGACCCTATTTCATCAATCCTTTTCTTCCTTCCCTATATTCCCTATTTTTCCCTACCTCTTTTTTGTCATTTTACTTCTTTGTTATCTTTATTTAGGACACTGAGATTATCCCCTTCACCATCTACGTAAAGACATATCAGAATCACAGGAAGTTACATAGAAAAAGGAGGCCATGGTATTTTTGAAAGGTTTTAGAGTCTTTATCTCAATTCTCACTCAATTCTAATAGTGATTTTCATAGCTCAGTATGCATATACACAGCTTGAAAGATACTAAACTAAAATAATCTAGCATTTGGAAGTTATAACTTTCCAAATAAAGAGGATAATCATAGCAACATAACTCTGAGCCATAGCTTGAAATACTTGTTTTTCAGCTGTCAGAGGGAAGTCTAAATAAGGGACAAGTTGTGAATACATAATGTACAAGTGTACAGGTTCTTTGATAGACAAATGTGAAAGACAACTATTTATTTGATCAGTAGCTAATATTATAGATTATATTTCAGTGATTGTGCTTAGTAAGTTTGCTCTAATAATATGTAGTTTTCAAAATCAGAATTTGGAAAATTAAAGAGTTTCACAGTGGAAGTTTTCTTAATAACACACAGCAATCCAATCAGAACTTAATTGTAACTCTATTGTGAATAGGAAAAAAAATATCATCAATTGTTTATATACTTTAAGTATGTAAAATTCATGTTCTCTTAGGCTTGCATATACCTTGTCTCTAAAAGCATAAAAGAAAAACATTTTGCAGAAGGATCAGGAAAAGTATTTGTTGCATAGGTTCTTTCACAACAGCTTACTGCCCTTGAGCCCCATATAAACACAGAAAGACTCTATTAATTATACAATTGTTGGCCAATGACTAGGGCTTCTTTTTGGCTAGCTCTGTCTTAATTATTAACTCATTTCTATTAATCTATGTATTTCCACATGGTATTATCTTAACAGAGATGTGTCTATACCTGCTACTCCTTTGGCAGCTTACATGGCAACTGTCTTTGGTGGGCTCTCTGAGCCTACCTTTCTCAGAATTCTCCTTGTCTTGTATCCTAGTCCTGCCTATCTTCTTGCCTCATTGACTGAACAGTGTTTTATTCATCAACCAATAAGAGAAATATATACAGTAGGACATCCCACATCAGGTATTTTACCCTATCTCATGCTGAACTCAACTTTGATATCATATTTGTTGCATGTAAGTTTTGCGGCAACTTGCCTCTTAAGCTAAGCAAGCTAGTGATCCATCATAGAGCAGAAGTATGATGGACCTCTTTTTTAGAATGTGACAGTGCTAGGTTTAATAAGTCAACAAATGAAATCTTTAAATGTAGATTTCAAACTTGTACTTACTATCCAATTACTTTGTCATTTTATGAGAGTTAAATAGCTTTTTGATACAAGGATCAATGCATTAATTTCTTAAGATTTTATAAATTTCACAGCATGGAGTAACTGTTTACACTGCAACTGGTTAAGCTCATATTTTTTTCAGAACTACTGTTTTTTTTTTTTTGTTTGGAAAGCTTTGAGGATTGTTTTTTTTAATTTTATGTAACAAAGTCCAATTAAATGAAAACAAACATTTATACACAAAATTTGGAACTTTGGGCATTGTTCTTTCCAAACTACTTCCTGCTGGTTAGGGGCTCTGTCTTGGGGGAATCGAAGAAGATTCAGATATCCTAGCTGTAGTCTGTAGGGCTGTTTTGTCCAGCTATTTGGAATGTAGGATCAGCTTGTACTCTGTTTCAGTCGGTCTGGTGTGATCAAACCACAATAGTCTGGAAGGAATCCACATCTTTTTATTTTTCTGTGGAAAAAAAAAAATAGAAATCCTTTTCCCCAGTAACTTGTTCTTCAACTTAAATTTTGGAGTCAAAGCGTTTTTTTTTTTTTTTAATTTATTATTTTACATGTTGATCCCAGTTCCCTCTCCCTCCCTCCCTCCCTCCCCCTCCAGCCCTCCCTCAGTCCTTCCCTCCCTTTTGCCCTCTCTGCCCTCTCACATGCACTCTAAACACCCTCCCCTCCCAACCCCCCACCACAATACCATTTGTAGGGGAATGCCATCCAGTTGGGGTCATGTAGATCTGACAAGTCCTGTGAAGTAGGGACTAGGGCTTCTCTCCTATCTCTAGAATAAGGCAGTTATCCCTCCATGGGGCATATGTTTGCAAAGTCCTTTTGTGCACCAGGGATACATCCTGGCTCCACTGTCTGAGGTCTCTTAGACTGCTCAGACCTTCTGGCTGAGACCCATCTTCAGGGGGGCCTGAGTCAGTCCCATGCTGGCTACCCAGCTATCAGTCTGGTGGCACATTAGAACCTCCTTGTTCAGGTAAGCTGTCTCTATGTACTTCTACCGCATGGTCTTGTCCTCTCCATCTGCTTCTGGGTTCTAGTTCGACTCAGTGTTTATGTATGGGTGTTTGCTCCTATTTTCAACAGGCATTAGTTGAGGACTCCATGGAGAAGTTAGTTGTTGATCTCACTCTCCAGGAAAGGCATTTATGATAGCCTTTCCACGGAAGCTGAGATTGTTAGTTGGGAGAAGTCTTGTAGTTCCCTCGACCTTTCTTTGTGTTCAACTTTATCTTCAAACCAATATTGGCTCCCTCTTTTATGTTCTCTCTCTCTGTTTCTGTCTCTCTCTTTCTCTCTCTCTCTCTCTTTCTCTTTCCTATTTTCCATTCCAAAACAGGCTCAATCCTCCTGGTCGCACATGCCTTCCTCTCCTCCCCCTCATTTTCTCCTACTTCTCTCTCCATTAGCTGTCCTCCCCCACTTTACCTGAGGTCTGGGCGACTTGTCCCTTCCCAGTTCTGTGAGGGACTTTATATGAATCTCTTAGAATACACCTTCTATCCTAGTTCCTCTGGTGATATGAATTACAGGCTGGTGATCATTTGATCTAGTTCTAAAATCCATATATGAGTGAGTACATACTGTGTTCGTCTTTTTGTGAATGGGTTACCTCATTCAGGATGGTTTCTTCAAGTGCCATCCACTTGCCTGCGAATTTCAAGATACCATTATTTTTTTCTGCAGAGTAGTATTCCATTGTGTAGATGTGCCACATCTTCATTAACCATTCTTCAATTGAGGGACATCTAGGTTGCTTCCAGGTTCTTGCTATTACAAATAGTGCTGCTATGAACATAGTTGAACAGATGTCTTTGTTGCATTGATGTGAATCCTTTGGGTATATGCCTAAGAGGGGGATTGCAGGGTCCTGTGGTAAACTAATTCCCATTTTCCTGAGGAACCGCCATACTGATCTCCAAAATGGCTGTATGAGTTTGCACTCCTAACAGCAGTGGAGGAGTGTTCCACTTTCTCCACATCCTCTCCAACATAACTCATCACTGTTGTTTCTAATTGTAGTCATTCTGGCAGGGGTAAGATGGTATCTCAAAGTTGTTTTGACTTGCATTTCCCTGATAGCTAAGGATGTGGAGCATTTTCTTAAGTGTCTTTCAGCATTTTTGATTTCCTCCATTGAGAATTCTTTCTTCAGTTCTGTATCCCATTTTTTAATAGGGTTATTTGGTGTTTTGTTGACTAGTTTCTTGAGTTCTTTGTATATTTTGGAGATCAGCCCTTTGTCGGATATAGGATTAGTGAAAATCTTTTCCCAGTCAGTGGGCTGCCGTTTGGTCTTGTCAACTGTGTCCTTTGCCTTACAGAAGCTTCTAAGTTTTAAGAGGTCCAATTTATTAATTGTTTCTTTCAGTGTCTGTGCCCCTGGAGTTATGTTCAAGAAGCGGTCTCCTATACCAATTTGTTCAAGGGTACCTCCTACTTTCTCTTCTAAGAGGTTCAATGTGGCTGGATTGATGTTGAGGTCTTTGATCCATTTGGACTTGAGTTTTGTGCATGGCGACAGACATGGGTCTATCTGCAGTCTTCTACACACCCTCATCCAATTGTGCCAACACCATTTGTTGAAGATGCTGTCTTTGCCCCATTGTATAATTTTAGCTGTATTGTTGAAAATCAGGTGTTCATAGGTGCGTGGATTAATATCAGGATTTTCAATTCGATTCCATTGGTCTACCTGTCTATTTTTATGCAATTACCAGGCTGTGTTCAGAACTATAGCTCTGTAGTAGAGCTTAAAGTCAGGAATGGTGATGCCTCCTGAAGTTCTTTTATTGTATAGGGTTGTTTTGGCTATCCTGGGTCTTTTGTTTTTCCATATAAAGTTGATTATTATCCTTTCAAGGTCGGTGAAGAATTGTGGTGGGATTTTAATGGGGATTGCATTGAATCTGTAGATGGCTTTTGGTAAGATTGCCATTTTTACTATGTTTATCCTACCTAACCAAGAGCACGAGAGATCTTTCCATTTTCTGGTGTCTTCTTTAATTTCTTTCTTTAGAGTCACAAAGTTCTTATTATATAGATCTTTTACTTGTTTGGTAAGTGTTACACCAAGATACTTTATGTTGCTTGTGGCTATTGTAAAGGGTGATGTTTCTATGATTTCTTTCTCTGCCTCTTTGTCGTCTGAAAAAAGTAGGGCTACTGATTTTTTTGAGTTTATCTTATATCCTGCTAGTTTGCTGAACGTGTTTATCAGCTGTAGGAGATCCCTGGTAGAGTTTATTGGGACGCTTATGTAAACTATCATATCATCTGCAAATAGAGACAGTTTGACTCCTTCCTTTCCAATTTGGATGCCCTTGATCTCCTTTTGTTGTCTTATAGCATTAGCTAGAACTTCTAGTACGATATTGAAGAGATATGGAGAGAGAGGACAGCCTTGTCTTGTTCCTGATTTTAGAGGAATTGGCTTAAGTTTCTCTCCATTCAGTTTGATCTTGGCAGTTGGTTTGCTGTATATTGCTCTTATTATGTTTAGGTATGTTCCTGTTATCCCTGACCTCTCTAAAACCTTTATCATGAAAGGGTGTTGAATTTTATCGAAGGCTTTTTCTGCATCTAGGGAGATAATCATATGGTTATTCTTTTTCAGTTTGTTTATATGGTGGATCACGTTGATAGATTTTCGTATGTTAAACCATCCCTGCGATCCAGGTATGAAGCCCACTTGATCATGGTGGATGATTTCTCTGATGTATTTTTGAATTCGGTTTGCCATTATTTTATTGAGTATTTTTGCATCGATGTTCATCAGGGATATTGGTCTGTAGTTTTCTTTCTTAGTTGTGTCTTTGTGGGGTTTGGGTACCAAAGTTATTGTGGCCTCATAAAAAGAGTTTGGCAATAAACCTTCTGTTTCTATCTTGTGGAACAGTTTGAGGAGTAGTTGTATTAGTTCTTCCTTGAATGTCTGGTAGAATTCTGCACTGAATCCATCTGGCCCTGGATTTTTTTTCATTGGAAGGCTTTCGATGACTGCTTCTATTTCATTTCAGGTTATAGGTCTATTTAAGTTGTTTGTCTGTTCTTGATTTAATTTTGGTAAGTGATAGTTATCCAGAAACTTGTCCATTTCCTTTGAATTTTCAATTTTTGTGGAATACAGATTTTCAAAGTATGACCTGAAAATTGTCTGGATTTCCTCTGTGTCTGTTGTTATGTTCCCCATTTCGTTTCTGATATTGTTAATTTGCATGTTCTGTCTCTGCTTTTTCATTAATTTGGATAAAGGTTTGTCTATCTTGTTGATTTTCTCAAAAAACCAACTCTTTGTTGCATTGGTTTTTTTTCTATTGTTTTCCTGGTTTCTATTTTGTTGATTTCAGCCCTCAATTTGATTATTTCCTGGCATTTGCTCCTGCGGGGTGAATTCGCTTCTCTCTGTTCTAAGGTTTTCAGTTGGGCTGTTAATTCTTTTATGTGACTATCCTCTGTTTTCTTCATATGGGCACTTAGTGCAATGAACTTCCCTCGTCGCACTGCTTTCAAGGTGTCCCATAAGTTCGGGTATGTTGTATCCTCATTCTCGTTGAATATTAGAAAGTCTTTCATTTCTTTCTTTATTTCTTCTTTGACCCAGGAGTGGTGCAATTTCACATTGTTAAGTTTCCATGAGTTTGCAGGTTTTCTGCTATTTGTGTTGTTGTTAAATTCCAATTTTAACGCATGGTGGTCCGATAAGATACAGGGGACTATTCCTATTCTCTTGTATCTGTTGAGGTTTGTTATGTCTCCTAGTATGTGGTCGATTTTAGAGAAGGTTCCATGTGGAGCAGAGAAGAAGTTATATTCTTTTGTCTTTGGATGAAATGTTCTATAGATGTCTGTTAGCCCAAACTGAGACATAACTTCTGTTAATTCTTTTGTTTCATTGTTGAGTTTCTGATTTGTGGTCCTGTCTAGTGTTGAGAGTGGTGTATTGAAGTCTCCCACTATAAGTGTGTGAGGTTTTATATGAGCTTTGAGTTTTAGTAGTGTTTCTTTTACGAATGTGGGTGACTTTGTATTAGGGGCATAGATGTTCAGAATTGAGACTTTGTGTTGATGGATTTCTCCTGAGATGAATATGAAATGACCGTCTTCATCTCTTTTGACTAGTTTTGGTTTGAAGTCTAGCTTCTTAGATATTAGGATAGCTACGCCTGCTTGCTTCTTATTTCCATTTGATTGGAAAATCTTTTCCCAACCCTTTACCCTGAGGTAATGTCTATCTTTGGAGCTAAGATGTGTTTCTTGTATGCAGCAGAAGGATGAATTCTGTCTTCGTATCCATTCTGTTAGCCTGTGTCTTTTTATAGGTGAGTTAAGACCATTAATGTTGAGGGTGAGTAAGGTCCATTGATTGTTGATGCTTGTTTGATTTAAGTTTGTTGTTGGCAGTGGTATTGTGAATATATTTGTTCTGATTCACCCTAGGTTTCTGGTGTAGTTGGATTATCGGTTGCCTACATTTTTGTGGGCGTAGTTACCTTCCTTGGGTTGGAATTTTCCTTCCAATGCTTTCTGTAGGGCTGGATTTGTAGATACATATTGGGAAAATCTGGTTTTGTCATTGAATATCTTGTTCTCTCCATCTATATTGACTGAGAGTTTTGCTGGATATAGTAGCCTAGGCTGGCATCCGTGTTCTCTTAATACTTTTAGAACATCTATCCAGGACCTTCTGGCCTTGAGGGTTTCCATGGAGAAGTCAGGTGTAATTTTGATAGGTCTGCCTTTATATGTTACTTGTCCTTTTTCCTTCGCTGCTCTTAATATTCTTTCTTTATTCTGTATGCTAGGTGTTTTGATTATTATATGTCAAGGGGTATTTTTTCGTTGGTCCAGCCTATTTGGGGTTCGGTATGCTCCTTGTACTTTCATGGGCATGTCCTTCTTCAGATTTGGAAAGTTTTCCTCGATGATTTTGTTGAATATGTTTTCAGCACCTTTGAGCTGGGCTTCCTCACCTTCCTCTATGCCTATTATTCTTAGGTTTGGCCTTTTCATGGTGTCCCACATTTCCTGGATGTTTTGTGTTAAGGATTTGTTGTATTTATGCTTTTCTTTGGTCAATGAATCTATTTCTTCTAGTTTATCTTCTGCGCCTGAGATTCTCTCTTCCATCTCTTGAATTCTATTCGTATGCTTGTGTCCGTGGTTTCTGATTTTTTGCCCAGCTTTTCAATTTCCAGCTTTCCTTCCATTTGTGTTGCCTTTATTTTCTCAATTTCGGTTTTCAAGTCTTGAACTGTTTCCTTCACCTGGTTTATTGTTTTTTTCTTGGCTTACTGTACTTTCCTTAAGGAATTTGTTCATTTCTTCCACTTTTTTGTTTGTTTTTTCCTCCATTTCTTTAAAGGATTTTCTCATATCTTCTTTGAGGGCCTCTATCGTTTTTATGATGGTGGTTTTTAAGTCGTACCCTTCTGCTTCCTCTGCTTTGTTGTTGTGTTCCATTCTAGTTGTTGTAGATTCCCTAGATTCTGGTGGTATCATGTTTGTCTTTCTGTTGTTAGGTGTTCTCTTTTATTGCCTTCTTCCCATAGTTTCTTCCAGTAGGTGTTGGTGGTGTCTCTTCCCTCTCTCTATGGTCCTTCCCCGATGGGTTTATGTGGATCAAAGATTCAATATCTGTAGCTCTGTGTGGTTCAAGCTCTCTAGGAGGTTTCTCTGCAGACAGGGATCCAGGGATGGGGTCAAGGATGAGGATCCAGAAGAAGATGCCAGCAGGTACTCACAGTGGTCCTCTGGCCAATAGCTCTGGCCAATGACCAGCAGAAGAGGACGAGGGCTGAGCTTGAACTTGAGAAGGTTTTGCAGGGTAGTGGGATCTCACTGGAAACTGGTGCTCTCCAGCTGAGACCTCGTTCTTTGGCAGGGGCCCAGATTTGGGGGTCAAGGATCTTGCCAGCAGGAACTCCGAGTGGACCTGCAGAGATAGGCGGATCTCTGGCATGGGCCCAGGACTCCAGCAGAGGACTGGAGGCGGGGTCAGAGACCAAGCCTGTGGAAATTACAGGTTGTCCTGCGTGGATAGTCAGGTCTCCTTTGTTCGGAGTTGCTCCGAGATGTCTCCAAAGTAGGGTGGACTGTTGGCTCCACCCTCTGTCCCAGTGGTCAACCAGAGCTGCAGGACCTTAGGTGGGGTAGGGCACAGGGTGGGGGGGTAGGCTGGAGGTTGGGATGGGTGGGGGTATATCAGAGCTCCAAGGGTGCTCTCAATGGGGACCTGAGACAGGAGCAGCCAGAACTACTGTTTTTTTGTTTGTATGATTTTTTTTTTACTAAAGAAAGCACTTTCCTGTTAAATGACACTAAACTGTTGTTTTACCTCTTATAACAAGATCCTTCAATTTTATAGAGTATTTATTTATTTAATTATTTTTATATTTTTTAAAATTTTTTTATTTCCAAGTCCATTTAAAATATAAACAAACATTTATAGACAATATTTGGGAATTTGGACGTCGTTCTTTCCAAACTACTTCCTGCTGGTAAGGGGCACTGTCATGGGGGATTCTAAGAAGATGCAGAAATACTGGCTGTAGTCTGCAAGGCTGCTTTGTCCAGCTGTTTTGAATGTAGGATCACCTGGTACTCTGTTTCAGTCAGTCTGGCTTGATCAAACCCCATTAATCTGGAAGGAATCCACAGCTTTTCATGTTCTGTGGAAACAAAAATAGAAATCCTTTCCCCCAGTAACTTGTCCTTGAACTTAAAGTTTGGAGTCAAAGCATTTTTTTTTAAATTTATTATTTTACAGGTCAGTCCCAGTTCCTTTTCCCTCCCTCCCTCCTTCTCTCCCTCCCTTTTACCCTCTCTGCCCTCTCACATGCACCCTTACCACCCTCCCCTCCCATCCCCCCAGCCCATTTCCATATGTAGGGGAATGCCATCCAGTTGGGGTCATGTAGATCTGACAGGTCATGTGAAGTAGGGACTAGGGCTTCTCTCCTGTCCCTAGGTTAAGGCAGTTTTCCCTCCATGGGGGATGTGTTAGCAAGGTCTTTTTGTGCACCAGGTATACTGGCTCCACTGTCTGAGGCCCCTTATACTGCTCAGTCCTTCTGGCTGAGACCCATATTCAGGGGGGCCTGAGTCAGTCCCATGCTGGCTACCCAGCTATCAGTCTGGTGGCCCATTAGATCCTCCTTGTTCAGGTAAGCTGTCTCTATGTGTTTCTGCCAACTGGTCTTATCCTCTCCATCTGCATCTGGGTTCTAGTTCGACTCAGTGTTTATGTATGGGTGTTTGCTCCTGTTTCCAACAGGCATTAGTGGATGGCTCCATGGATAAGTTAGTTGTTGATCTCAGTATCCGGGAAGGGCATTTATCCATGGAAGCTCAAATTGTTAATTGGCGGCAGTCTTATAGTTCTCTAGACCTGTCTTTGTGTTCAATTTTATCTTTATAATTCTATATCAGTTATTGTTTTTTGAAAAGTTTATGACTGATGCAAAACACTCATGGCATTTTGGATTGAAACTTTTACTGCTTAACTTAGTTAGTACATAGACCTAGAAAATGTGGGTGACCTGTATTACTAGTCCTCTAATATTGTTTTCTTGAACATATATTGGATATAGTTATAATGAAGATATGAAAGTTCATATTTAAATAGTGGAACATTTTTCTTTTCTTTTTACTGGGATAATATCTGTTATATATTCAGGGAGAAATTTATGAATAATGGCAATATAAAGTTTTTATCACAGATTCTGCTAAGACATCAAGAACATTTTAAAGATATTTACTCAATAGATTCTATGTCTTGACTTAGCTACCTTATATGTAAAATGAACAAAAAACACTGTTTTCCCATTTCTCATATAATGGATTATGCTTCTTAAACTGGAAGTCATGATGCTAATATTAAGGTTATGTTAAGTTATTCTATAATATTTATCATATCATTAATGTATACTAAATACATAAGCACTTGTATCCATATA
This sequence comes from Phodopus roborovskii, assembly GCF_943737965.1. Taxonomy (NCBI): domain Eukaryota; kingdom Metazoa; phylum Chordata; class Mammalia; order Rodentia; family Cricetidae; genus Phodopus; species Phodopus roborovskii. The sequence goes on along the minus strand of NW_026126061.1, from coordinate 18,362 downwards.
GCACTGATTAAATCCAACATACCTTTATCTACTCCCTTCCTTAAATGTATTATTTAATGTTCTGTGTGCTTGACTCTGGATGCTTTCTTGCTGTGTAGTTCTATGCCTGATGATTAAACATATATGTGAATTTTGAAACCATAGTCATGTGATGCTTGTGATAGATGGTTTCAATGGATAATTAATAACTTTTTTAAACCAAACAAATAATTAGTCTCAATTACAAAAGTATAAATTTGACACTAATTAATGAATGTTCCAGGCTTTACTCATTGGTTTAAGTGGAATTGATCTTAGGGCCACTGAGATCAATTTAAGTGTTGGCAAAATGACAACAAGGAAGAAATGACTAAGAAGTAAGAATGCTCACTACCAGAAAGATTAATTGGTATATTAGTGATAAAATACTAGGTGGGTGATGCAATAATGATATCCTCATATTAAGAGGCCTCAAAATAGGATCACCAATTCTAAAGCTTTTAATTATATATAATTACTATGCCAGGTATGCACTTTTAAAAGAATATCATCACATTCACTTCTGCTCTCCTTTTAGTTTCTTATTCATCAGTTGAAAGGAAAACAATCTAATAGAAGCACACATTGTTTTACATTATATTTTGAAATGGTTTCACATAAGTAGTTAGTAGTCCTGAATGTTGAAAATCACGATGCTTGTCTTTAAGAAACAATGACTTATTGCTGGCTAGTAATTTTCCATTTCCTCCACTGTTGCTAAATCTGTTTACCATGACCTCTTAACTTCTCCCCTATTTTGAAGGTGAAATCTAGAAAGGAAGAATAACAATGGAAAAGAGCATTTGTATTATGCCATCACATTCTTTCTTCTTTGAAGAGCACCTAACACTCTGAGATATGAGTTAAAAGCTAAGAAGGTACATTGAGACTGAATGGTGTGAAAATTCAAAATTTATGAAGCAGTCATCACAGCCAAGTATGTGAAGTGTCACTAGTAGAGATCGAGAGGGAGAGGAAGAGAGAAAGGGAGAGAGAACTCAGTGGTCTGCCTTGAAAAGAGTGTTTAAGTAGGGGTTGTTAAGTAGGAAGTTGAAATAATAAAAATTCTATAGAGTATTTGTTGTTTTTACCCTGAGTATATCATGTCTAAATTCCTTTCTCCCTTCACCTGGGCATGCACTGCCTAACCCAAGACAACTATACTAATAACAAGATTTTTTTTTTTTTGGAGAAAGATGTCAAAGAAAATAGCATTTCTCAAGACAATATGTCAAAGGAAATTGTTGAATGAGGCACAGGGGCAGCCAGCGAACAGAGTGGAGGAAGATGATAAAGGTCCTATTCACAAGTTAAGCCCAGAAAAGTGGGGCAAGAATCAAAGAACACTACAGACAGGAATGAGGTAAGCAAGGCCTGAGGATAATCATAAGGAACTGGGGTTGGAATCAGGGGGGAAAAGGCAAGCCCAGTTAAGAGGTTTACAGCAAAGGTTGACCTACTTAGAAAAAGATCTTTGTCAACAACCAGACTTTGGACTGGAGGGAAAATAGCTCAAGAGGCCTCAGAATATGTTCTGAGTGAAGAAAACGTTCTAAATTCCTTACAAGCGTATTAGTAAAATAAATAATAATATGAAAGAATATTCCTATAATATTTATTAAATGTTACTAAAATGTTACTTTTAGGTTAGGAAAGTTGTTAATTCTATATAGAATTTTAATTTGCAATGTTGTGTAGCAAGCTTCATATAGACTATGAATTTTCTAAATGAGGTGGAATTTTACTGCTTGTCAATGCATAAAGGTGGTCAAGCTCACCTTTTATACTTCATAAACTCCTTTGTCTTGTAATTAATATAAAATTCTTTAAATGACAGAATAATGCATGTGAATGAGAAGTTACATACTAGATTTAATTCACATAACTGGAAGAGTTTGATGCTCTAAATATTTCAAACCTTTTAAAATATTATTTTTTATTATTTTGCAAATCGATTCCAGTTCCCACTACCTCCCATCCTCCCATGTGCCCCAACCCCCACCCCTTCCCATTCCCCACCCACTCCGTAGGTAGGATGAAGCCTTCCATGGGGAATCATCAAAATCTGTCAAGTCATTTGGAATAGGGCCTAGGCCCTCCCTCCTCTCTCCAGGTTACAGAAAACTATAAAGACAGATGACCTGAACAAGGAGGGGGGCTCATGGATCCCTGACTGATAGCTTAGAAACCAGCATTGGATTGAGTCACACCTCCTGAATATGGGTTTCAAGTAGAAGGCTTGGGCAGTATACCTGACCTCTGACAGTGGAACAGGGTATATATATGACAGGAAGTTAAATATCTAGTCACAGACAGGAAGTGAGATGCAGAGGGAGAATATGTGGTAAGAAACAGGAACTCACCCTCTTGTCCTCTGAGACACTTAGGAGGTAAGGTGTGTCTGTGACTTGTTTCTTCTTTTTTCTGATCTCTCAGCATTTTCCTCTATATCTGACTCTGGGTTTTTATTACTTAGAGCAATTAAGAACTCCCATTTTAAATTTTGGTGCCCAATGTGGGGCACATGCTGAGTGAAGTTTCTGTCCTACCATGTCCTGTAGCTGTTTAGACAAATATAAACACACAGAGGCTTATATTAATTGTAAACTGTTTAGCCAATGGCTCACACTTCTTATTGGTCAGCTCTCTCTTATTATTAACCAATTTCTAATAATCTGTGTATCTTCACATGGCCTTGGCTTACCTGTAACACCTGGGTCTCCTGATTAGTCAGCAGCTACATGGACTCTCCCTAACTCTGCCTACTACCTTTTCTCTATCCCTGTTTGGATTTCCTGCCTGGCTAAATCCTTCTTGTCCATTAGCAAAAACAGCTTTATTCATCAACCATTAAGAGAAACATATATTCATAGCACACAGAAGGATGTCCCCATTACTAGTAGAAAGAATTAAGCAAAATTCCTTCAATTTCTATTTTCTGCAATAATTTTATGAGCTATTCTTTGAAGCTTTCATAGAATTCTGAATTAAATTCATCAATCCTTGAGCTGCTTTTTTGCCTTGGGGCCTTTTAATTTCTGCTTCTATTTCACTAGGCATTATGGGTCAGTTTAAATTTCTTCTCTGATTTTATTTAATTCTTTAAGGTTGTGTATATAAAGAAATGAATCAATTTCTTGTACAGATTCTTAAAGTATGTTCTTAAATTTCTTTGGAATTTATAGGTGTCTGTAGTGATATATTCCTTTTCTTATCTCTAATTTCATTAATTTGGATCTTCTTTCTCTGTATTTTAGTTAATTTGGCAACAAATATGTCAATCATTGCTTTTTCTTACAAGTTAAACAAAGGAAACCTCTTTCTCTGATTTTTGATTGTTTCTCGACTTTTATTACAATTCCTTCCTAATTTACATCAAGGCCATTTTTCATTCAGTAATGACTTGTTTAATTCCCATGAATTTTCTTTCTGTTGTTGATATCCTGCTTTAATTCATGGTGGTCAGATAGGATGCAGGATGTTATTTCAATTTCTTTACATCTGTTGAAATCTGATTTATGTCTAAGTATATGGTCAGTAATGAAGAATGTTACATGAGCTGCTAAGAAGGCATATTCTTTTGTTTGGGTGAAATATTCTGTAAATATCAGATAGGTACATTTGATTTATGATATCAAATAATTACATTTCCTGATTCAGGAGCTGTTTATGTCACCTATTATTGGATTAAACTGATTCAGATTGGATCAAACCAGTTCAGACAGGTTATGACAGGTTCAGACCAGATCAAACTGGATTAACCTCTTCTGACCAGTTCAAAGGTTCAAACATGATTAAACTGGTTGAAAGTATATTAAACCTGGTTCAAACAAGAATCGAACTCGTTCAAACCAGATAAAATTGGTTCAAACTGCTTTTGACCAGTTCAAACTGGTTCAGATGGGAACAAACCTGTTCAGATGGGAACAAAACAGTTCATAGCAAATTAAACCAGATTAAAGCAGTTCACAGTGGATCAAACTGGCTCAGAGTGGATCAAACTGGCTCAGACTGGTTCAAACTGGTTCAGACTGGTTCAAAATGGATCAAACCAGTTCAGACCAGATTAGATCGTTTCAAATTGCATCAAATCCTTTCAGACTGGATCAAACAGATTTAATCCGGTTCAGACTGGTTCAAACCAGTTCAGATAGGAGCAAACCGGTTCAAGCCAGATCAGACCGGATCAAATCAGTTTAAACTGGTTCAAACAGGTTCAGACTGGATCAAACCAGTTCAAACTGGTTTAAGATGGTTCAAACCGGTTCAGATTGGCTCAAACCAGTCCAGACAGGTTTAAAGCAGATCAGACCAGTTCAGACCAGATTAGACTGGTTTAAACCAGAGCAAACAGGTTTAAATTGTTCAAACAAGATTAAACTGGTTTAAACCGGATCAAACCAGTTCAGACTGGATCAAACTGGATTTGACCTCTTTATACTGGTTTCTGACCTGTTTAAACAGACCAAACCGTTTCAGATGGGATAAAACCGGGTCTGACCGGTTTAAACCAGACCAAACTGGTTTAGACTGGATCAAACCGATTCAGACTGAATCAAACAGGTTATGACCTGTTTAAAATTGTTCTGACTGGTTCAGATTTGATCTAACTGTTTCAGACTGGATCAAACCGGTTTGGACCGGTTCAGACTTGATAAAACTGGTTTAGACTGGTTCAGACCAGTTTAGACCGGATCAAACCTGTTCTGACCAGTTTAAACTGGATCAAACAGGCTCATCACAGATCACGCTGGTTCAGCCCAACTCAAACTGTTTCATACCGGATCAAACCTGTTTAAACACCTTCTGACCAGATCTAACTGTTGTTGAATGTTTAGAACCGGTTCAGAATGCTTCAAAACAGATTAAACCAGTTCAAACTGGTTAAAACCTACAAGATATGCCTGGTAGAATAATAGTGGCAAAAATTTTAGAGAAAATAATTCACCTTTTCATTGGCTTTAGGCTTCCTACCTGCTATTGTTAATGAGGCCAATAACTAGAGGCCTGACAGATCATGGACCTTAGGAAAAACCTTCTTCTATTTTCTGCTAAATGAATATAGCAATGAAACTATGATTAATCCTTAGATCAGTGCATGTAACAACACTCACCAGAGAAGCTTTATCTTGTAATATATTGCAACTAAAACAGAGACTCACAACTGAACAACATGCAGGAATTGAGATTCTTTGGAACAACCATAATGGGATGTACTTATCATACAGATTTCCTCATATCTCGGGATCAGTGTTAAAGAGGGACACAGAAAGATTGCAATATGAACAAGTAGTACACAAGTGTAAGGAAATAAAATTTTCCAGATGTAAACAGGACAAGTGCATTCATTTTACTTTTGTTCTATTATGTGTAATTACCAATCTCTGGTTTGATTTGGCCTTGCCATGCAATATATACTTAAAAAGCATGAACAAGTGAATGAAGGAAATTCTGTTGGATTTTCCTTTGACCTACAAATGTTATAGTGAAAAATGTTTTCTATTAATGTAGTTTCACTCAGGAAATCCCAGGCAATAGATAATACCACTCCAGCAAACGCCAAAGAAGAGAAATGCTGAGCACACACACACACTCACACACACACACACACACACACACACACACACACACACACACACACATGAACGCCAGACCACCAACACCAACATCATTAAAACTCAAAAGTAACAGGAATTATTAATCATTGGTCAATAATGTCCCCCTCAGTATCAATGGACTCACAATGAATTTCATTTTATTGTAGAACAATATTATTTTCTTGATAAAAAGACAATTTTAATGCATCATTATGTTACTAATTTTCTGTATTATAGTCTTTACAAAAATATCTTATAAAGGCATTGAGAATGGAATTCTTTATATTTTTTATTTAAATTTGAAACAAGCTTTTAAAAATCCCAGTTCCCTCTCCCTCCCCTCCTAACCTCTTCCCCCAACCCCTAGCCCATCTCCTTTCTGCTTCCCAGGGAGGTTGAGGCCTGCCATGGGGAGTCTTCTAAGTCTGTCATATCTTTCAGGGCAGGACCCAGGCACTCCCCCATGTGTCTAGGCTGAGGGAGTATTCCTCTATTTGGAATGGGCACCCAAAGTTCATTAATATACTAGGGTTAAATACTGATCAACTACCAGAGGCCTCATAGACTGCCCAGTCCTACCAAATTCTCAGAATTGGTATTGTATATTTCCTATTATAAAATGTAGATACTCAGTTTGGGTATTTTATATGACTATTTTTCAACTATCTGGCTAAATCTTGAAGTACAGCAATTATATATTATATTTTCTGACAAATCAGTAAAAGCATTCACACTTCAGTACATTTATAGAGTATGTTGTTTATAATTTTTCAAGGACTTTTCTTGGAATTTTTGTGGTGACATAGCCTAAAACAAGAAGTGCTGAAATAATCAGTCACACCAATAAAAAATACATACTCAGAAATTATTAGAAACATGTTGAGTTTTCTTAAATTAGTTATTAATATATCTCTCATTTATGTGTCTTTTATGGATAACTGATGTCTTTCTCTCTGTGATTATATACATATTAATATTCTATTATTCGTAACATAATAAGCCCATTTAGATATTCATGCATACATGGTATTTTATATATAGATGGACATTTATGTTCAAACTGGAAAGAAATGATGGTTGTTAGAATGCATATAGTCCTATTTATTAACATGATGGTCCATTGATGATATTCATGAAAAGGGTACTTGAGGTTTATAGCATTTTTTTATTTACTGATTGGTTAATTTGTACTGTTTAGATCTTGAAACTGCATAGAATAGATGAACATAAAACATTAAAATGGCTTGGTTATGTCTCAAATTTATAAATCCAAATAATGTCTTCTCTAGTGCAGGGACTTTAACATTCCTCATTGTGTTTAATGACCATTGATAGTAAGACAGCCTGTATAATTATGCATAATCCCAGGAGCACAAACCATTCAAGTGAGAATGCAAAATGAGCTACATAGATTGGCGTAGAAAGAGTTTTATTTACAATTTATTTCTTAAATTTGAAAAAAATATTTTTTTCAAATATTTACTTTGTTTGAATTAAGTATAGATATCATCTTGTGGTAAACTATACACTACATGGTATCTTCTTAATTCTGATTTAGCAAAATACTGTGAATAATCCTATTAGTTTATTTAAATATTATGAAAATTTATTGTAATGAAATGTCTAAGGAAGTGGATTTGAGGCTTTTAAAAGAAACACAGGAGACTTGGAAGGATTACTGAATTCTCCATGTTTTCACTGTTCATCTCTCAACAAGTATTTTGAATAGTTGCCAGAAGGGGCAATATGCCAATATATAAACTCCAATGTTCTCTTATGTATTATATTAATATGGATATTTGTATGTAAATTATTATTTTATAATTGTTTAATTTATTTTAGGCAATTTCACAGATGTATGCAATGCATATCAGCCACTTTCATTACTTCCTCTTTGTCGTCTGAAAAAAGTAGGGCTACTGATTTTTTTGAGTATATCTTGTATCCTGCTAGTTTGCTGAAGGTGTTTATCAGCTGTAGGAGTTCCCTGGTAGAGTTTATTGGGTAACTTATGTAAACTATCATATCATCTGCAAATAGAGACAGTTTGACTTCTTCCTTTCCAATTTGGATCCCCTTGATCTCCTTTTGTTGTCTTATAGCATTAGCTAGAACTTCTAGTACGATATTGAAGAGATATGAAGAGCTATGTTTGATTTAGGGTTTTGTTGGCAGTGGTATTGTGAATATATTTGTTCTGCTTCACCCTAGGATTCTGATGTAGTTGGATTATCTGTTGCCTACATTTTTGTGGGTGTAGTTACCTTCCTTGGGTTGCAGTTTTCCTTCCAATACTTTCTGTAGGGCTGGATTTGTAGATACATATTGGGAAAATCCGGTTTTGTCATTAAATATCTTGTTCTCTCCATCTATATTGATTAAGAGTTTTGCTGGATATAGTAGCCTAGGCAGGCATCCGTGTTCTCTTAATACTTTTAGAACATCTAACCAGGACCTTCTGGCCTTGAGGGTTTCCATGGAGAAGTCCGGTGTAATTTTGGTAGGTCTGCCTTTATATGTTACCTGTCCTTTTTCCTTCGTGGCTCTTAATATTCTTTCTTTATTCTGTATGCTAGGTGTTTTGATTATTATATATCGAGGTGTCTTTTTTCTTTGGTCCAGCCTATTTGGTGTTCGGTATGCTTCTTGTACTTTCCATCTCTTGAATTCTATTCGTATGCTTGTGTCCATGGTTGCTGATTTTTTGCCCAGCTTTTCAATTTCCAGCATTCCTTCCATTTGTGTTGCCTTTATTTTCTCAATTTCAGTTTTCAAGTCTTGAACCATTTCCTTCACCTGGTTAATTGTTTTTTTCTTGGCTTTCTGTACTTTCCTTAAGGAATTTGTTCATTTCTTCCACTTTTTTGTTTGTTTTTTCCTCCATTTCTTTAAGGGATTTTCTCACATCTTCTTTGAGGGCCTCTATCATTTTTATCATGGTAATTTTTAAATCGTACACTTCTGCTTCCTCTGCTTTGTTGTTGTGTTCCATTCTAGTTGTTGTAGATTCCCTAGATTCTGGTGGTATCATGTTTGTCTTTCTGTTGTTAGGTGTTCTCTTGTATTGCCTTCTTCCCATAGTTTCTTCCAGTAGGTGTTGGTGGTGTCTCTTCCCTCTCTCTATGGTCCTTCCCCGATGGGCTTATGTGGGTCTGAGATTCAATATCTGTAGCTCTGTATGGTCCAAGCACTCTAGGAGGTTTCTCCGCAGACAGGGATCCAGGGATGGGGTCAAGGATGAGGATCCAGAAGAAGATACCAGCAGGTACTCACAATGGTCCTCTGGCCAATAGCTCTGGCCAATAGCTCTGGCCAATAGCTGGTGGAAGAAGACGAGGGCTGAGCTGGAACTTGAGAAGGTTTTTTAGGTAGTGGGATCTCACTGGAAACTGGCGCTCTCCAGCTGAGACCTCGTTCTTTGGCAGGGGCCCGGATTTTGGGGTCAAGGACCTTGTCTGCAGGAACTCGAGTGGACCTGCAGAGATAGGCAGATCTCTGGAGGGGCCAGGGACTCCAGCAGAGGACTGGAGGCGGGGTCAGAGACCAAGCCAGTGGAAATTACAGGTGGTCCCTCGTGGATAGTCAGGTCTCCTTTGTTCAGAGTTCCTCTGAGAAGTCTCTGAAGTAGGGTGGACTGTTGGCTCTACCCTCTGCCCCAGTGCTCAACCAGAGGGGCAGGACCGTGGGTGGGGTAGGGCACAGGGTAGGGGGGTAGACTGGCGGTGGGGGATGGGTGTAGGTGTATCAGAGCTCCAAGGGTGCTCTCGATGGGGACCAGAGACAGGAGCAGCAGGATCAGGGGCCAACCCAGGGTTATATCATTCTTAGGCAATTATTGCTATTTGTTAGTAGGATTGTTATCCTTTTAATTAGCATTCTAACTAGTCTTACAAGTTCTGTTGTTTGTTCTCAAATTGATCTTTCCATAATTCATGGCCTATCTTGTTATCCCCAATTTAAAATTATATGGTGACATACCATTAAGCTTGAAAAAAATGCACAAGTCTTAAGTAATACTAAGGTTTCTTCATAATTTAACCTGTGAAAGACACTTAGATGTCACTACTCTATGGGCCTTAATACTTGTAGTTTACCTGAAATGTTTACTATCTCTTTTCATGGGTACTTTTGTTTAATCTTTTAAACTTTTGTGAATTCTATATTCATGGATATTTCCATTTTCTTCAACACTGTCTGAAGTAAACAATATGCGATTGTCATTCTGTATATTACCACATTATTCTTTTTCTCACAACAAATGATAATTTAATTTTTTTATATATTGATATCTGTTTTTCATATGGTTTGAAATCCCATGCAGGAAGGAACATTATTTAACTTGACATGTCTTTATCAATACTAAATTCTAGCATATTCTAAATACTAGAATAATAAATTATATGAAATATCTATTATCAGAATGATAAAAGTATCAGTTCACTGATTGGTTAGCCATGTGAGGATAGTACTTCTTTTTAGAATAATCTTTGAGGATTAATGCAGGCTAATCTAGTACATGTACTGAGTAACAGACACATGCTTCTATGCCAAAAACAGTTGAAAAGATTGGGTCTTAATGTATGCTGTTGGCTCCAAAAATAAACAAAAACAACAACAACAACAAAAAAACTTCATTACAGTTTAAATTCTATTGCTTTCCTGAATCCAACAATGTATTACATGATGAGTGAAACTATCTATTCTGTGAGTAGTATTTAACCAACAATGGAATTAGCTCATCATCTTATTTGTGTATATTGTGTACCAAACAATATTGGCTATTTGTTCTAAGTGCAGCACACATTCTAATAGTTGAGCTTATGCTACTACTTCCTGTGCCAGCAGCTCTTACTTTTCCTTTTCTGAACAATGTGTTATTAGTCTTTTTTTTCTGATTTTTAACCACTATTCTTATAAATTTTAAATGTTTTCCATATGTGAAGTTGAAGAGATTTATTGTCATTGACATACAAATGCTAAGTAGACACTTAGCTGTAGCTCATTTTGGACATGAAAATTTGAGAGTCATCAGCATAAGTAAACAATTCGGGCCATGAATATCAATAAAATTGCCTAGGGATAAAATGTATTTAAAGTAGAAATATGGTAGTAGAGGTGTAATATACAAAGTATCCCTTAACAAGAAACACCAAAGAATCAGAGTGGAGAACATGTTATTTATACCATTTCTACATCTGTAAATAAAATTAAGAATATACTAAAAAATCATCTGCTAAGTAATAGAGGGAAATAAACATATTCCAAGAGAAAAACTTCCACTACAGGAAACTGTCTCTGAAAACACTTTTAAAAATATAAAAGGCAGAGAGAAGATATTCTAAGTTTATCTGAATAAGGTCAACCCATCCTTTTTTACCAAAATTAAAATATAATAGTTATGAGGTACTACCAGAGCTTTAATCAATTCTTTGAGAATAAAATCAAAGCAATGTCTATTTTTTAAATTAATTATTTTTTTTCTTATTTTACATATCCATCCCATTTCCCTCTTCCTCGATTTTAATATCCCTTCTTCTCTCCCTCCCTCTCATGCCCCCACCACCACCCTCCCATCCCATTCGTCCCCACTCCACAGGGAGTGTCAGGAGTGGTAAACAAAATTTGTCAATTCATTTGAAGTAAAGAGTAGGACTTCCCTCATGCCTCTAGGTTAAGGGAGTATCTCTCTATGGGGAATCTGCTCCCAAATTCCATTTGTGTAACCAGGGATACATCTTGGTTCCACTGTCAGAGGTCCCTTAGACTGCCCAGGCCTTCTAACTGAGACCCATGTTCAGGGCATCTGACTAGGTCCAATGCTGGATTCCCAGCTATCAGTCTGGGGGCCCATTGGTTGCTCCTTGTTTAGGTCAGCTGTCTCTGTGGGTTTCTGTAGCCTGGTCTTGTCCTCCCTCTCTGCATCAGGATTCCAGTTCGGCTTAGTGTTTAGCTGTGTGTTTCCTTCTGTTTCCATCATCTACTAGTTGATGTGTCCTGCTAGTTTGCTGAAGGTGTTTATCAGCTGTAGGAGTTCCCTGGTAGAGATTTTTTTTGGGGGGGTCACTTATATAAACTACTATATCACCTGCAAATAGTGACAGTTTGACTTATTCCTTTCTAATTTCTATCCCCTTGATCTCTTTTTGTTGTCTTATTGCTTTAGCTAGAACTTCAAGTACAATATTGAAGACATATGGAGAAAGTGGATAGCCTTGTTTTGTTCCTGATTTTGGAGGAATCAGCTTAAGCTTCTCTCCATTCAGTTTGATGTTGGCTGTTTGTTTACTTTTATTATGTTTACTTATGGTCCTGTTATCCATGAACTTTCCCAGACCTTTGTCATGGCGGAGTGTTGGATTTTGTGAAATGATTTTTCAGCATTTAGTGAGGTGATCATATGATTTTTATTTTTCAGTTTGTTTATATGGTATATCATATTGAGAGATTTTCATATGTTGAACAATTCCTAAATCCCTTGGATGAAGCCTACTTGGTAGATGATTTCTCTGATGTGTTCTTGGATTTGATTTGCCAGTATTTTATTGAGTATTCTTGCATCAAGGTTCATGAGGGATATTTGTCTGTAGTTCTTTTTCTTAGTTATGTCTTGTGTGGCTTTAGTGCCAATTTAAATGTAGCCTCATAAAAAGAGTTTGGTAATGACACTTCTGTGTCTATAGGGTAGACCAATTTGAGGAGTATTAATATTAGCTCTTCTTTGAATTTCTGTTAGATTTCTGCACTGAAGCCATCTGCCTCTGGTATTTTTTTGTTGGTTGGGAGGATTTTGATGATTGCTTCTATTTCATTAGAGGTTATAGATCTATTAAATTACTTATGTGTTCATGATTTAATTTTGGTAAATGATAACTATCCAGAAATTTTTGCATTTCCTTTTAATTTTGTAGTGTTTACATTTTCAAATTATGACCTGGATTTCCTAGTGTCCCTCTTTTCATTTCTTATTTTGCTGATTTGCCTGTTGTTCTCTGACTTTTGATAAATGTTTGCCTAGCTTGTTGATTTTCTATAAGAATCAACTCTTACATTGATTCTTTGTTTTGTTTTCCTAGTTTCTACTTTATTTATTTCAGCACTCAACTTGATTATTTCCTGGTGTCTACTCCTCCAAGGTGAGTTTGCTTCTTTTTGTTCTAGGGCTTTCATTGTGCTGTTAATTCTGTAATGTGACAGTACTACTGTTTTTCTCATGTGAGCACTTAGTGCTATGAACTTTACTCATAACAATACTTTCAAAGTGTCCCTTATATAAGTTCTTGTATGTTGTGCCTTCATTCTCGTTGAACTCTATGCAATCTTTACTTTCTTTCTTTATTTTTTCTTTGACCCAGGAATGGTGCAATTGTGCATTGCTCAATTTCCATAAGTTTGTAGGGTTTGTGAAATTTGTTTTGTTGTTGAATTCCAACTTTAAAGCATGGAGGTCTGATAAGATACAGGGGGCTGTCCATTTTTTTTTTTTTTATCTGTTGAGGTTTGTTATGTTGCCTAGTATATGGTCGATTTTAGGGAATGTTCCATGAGGAGCTTAGAAGAGATTATATTCTTGTGTTTGGACGGAATGTTCTGTAGATGTCTGTTCAACCTAGTTGGCACATAACTTCTTTTGTTTCTTTGTTAAAATTCTGTTTGGTGGTCCTGTCTTGTGATGTGAGTGGGGTGTTAAAATCTGCTACTATTAGTGTGGGAGATTTTATGTGAGCTTTGGCTTTTAGTACCATTTCTCTTAAAAATGTGGGTGCCTTAGATTTGGAGAATGATTTTCTCACTTATTGAATATGTGAGTCTCTACATCCTCAACTGAAAAATAGGATGCATTTGTTCTCTGTGATAGTCACAGTGAGATCAGAAAAGAGGGCACAGAATGAGGAAAGGAACGCCTGGAAAACCTTACAAAATTAGCATAGGAAGAATCTAAACTGGCAGAAAGAAAGATTGGAACCCTCCCTTCCTCCTACCCACTACAAACACAAGACTTATATTTTTTTCTGGACTGTCTTTTATCAGGAGACATGATTCTATCTGTTCCTGTATACCAAAACTAAGTTTTCCATCTTCTTTATTCTGAAATTCTCTAGTGAGTATAATATGTTTTTATCTGTCTACCACATAGCAGCAATACTATTTCTCTTCAACGTAAAAAAATATAACGGAAGGTTGTCAACAAGCTTCAAACTTTGTTAGATTTATAATTAATGATATCTGACTGTAGCCCAAGTTTCAAAATATTACATACAAATGTTTTAACCTTTCTCTTTAGCTTCTAAAATCTTGATCCACATTTTCTTTTTTTTGTAAATTACTTAAAATCATTTTTTTAAATTCATAGGAAGATTTTTTACTTACCAACATTTGAATTATTGTAGAAGATTTCTGCATATTTATTCTGATTGTAGTAATAAGAATTCAGTTTTATTTGTAGTGAGAATATACATTTCCCCATTTGAACAACCTATATATTTTTATGTTATGGAAAAATAAACTATAAAGTTCAGTTGGAAAGATTAATTGAAAGTGTGAGAGCTTGTTGAAAAGCTAAATTATTATTGTTACATGAGAAATGTATGAACTCTGTACTTTATAGTGTGACTAACATTTTATATATAGGGTGATAAAACTGCAGGGTCTTATTTGTTATTGTGATATAGAGAAATAGAGGTTGAAACTATTCAAGTTATTGCAGGTGTCATAGCAGAAAGATATAACACTCTGAGCTAGCATACAACCAAATAATGATTGAGGGGATTGAGCTTTTATAAAACGACATGTTAAGAATGCTAGTGGAGAAGTTCTGTAGCTGGTTGACTACAATAAAAATGACAGAAAATTTCTTAGTCTTGATATCCAGGATGATGTTGATATGATATTGAAAAAGAAAATTACCTAGCTTAATGAGTACAATAAAAGGAAACTTCAAATTTCACAGGAAAATAAAATATTTTGTTTGAAATAAATATGGTACCATTCTATTAGACGTTTCCCCCATTTGAGGTGAGGATGAGAAATAACTTATATAATTAGAGATTGATAAAGACATCACAAATAAAACTGTTTTTGGAAGATGTTATATGACTCGGTTCTTCAAATCCAAATGCTACACTGGTGCTGTTAAAATGCCAGTGCTCAGGATACATTCACAGAAAAATTACTATAGTGTTCAGTACAAGGTCATAATTTGGAATAGATTTTCTCAAGAAAAGTGATTAATACTTCCCAATAGTAATATAAGGACAATGAAAATTATGATTTTATATTTTTCTGGTCATGTGACATAATTTCTAAAAATTGAATCTTTTTGTCAATTAAAATGGCATGACAATTGTCAATATTCACTAAAGGTAGCCTTTAATGTATATCCTTTCATCAAAGACTCTCAAAAGTCTTCTTCTGCTGATATGCCCTCTTTCTATAAAATAGAAAATACTAACTTAAAATAAATGTTTTCACTCTTTAAGAATAACATATACAATTCTTATTCAATGAAGTAGAATTCTTTTTTGATTTGTTTGTTTAGTATATCACTGGGATTCATTAGTATCTCATTATATCCTGCAGGGAAGTACCACTAGATCTAGTGTTGTGGGTCTTCAATTAAAAGTGGAGACACTGCATATGTTTGAAGTTTAATAAGAATAAAAACTACAAGGAATTAGGGCACATCAAATATTTAGATCCCATAAATTCATAAATATGTTACTAAAAGGAACTGTATTCATCATCATTGGGCATCACCAGGAGCCCAACTCATTGCCTAGGAGGGAAACAAGGAAAAGAAACATTTATTTGGTTTGCATTTTCTTATCAATCATGTTTTGTGTTTATCACATTGGTGGTATTGTCTCGGTACAATCTAGAATCTGAGCCAAATTAGACATGTACTCTATAACTGAGGCTCATTGCAGATTCCAGGAAAAGTCCCTTTTGAAGAATAATTACACATAGCAAGTACAAGGAACCTGAGTGAATATTTTCTATAACTCAAAATGGAACTATCATTAAGCCATTAAATTAAAGATTCCTGTGGCCTGTAAGTGTGGAGATGAAGAACTGTATCCTTCTTAAGTACTTATTAATCTTGACATCACCAAGCTCAAATCAGAAATTATATAAAGCCTATAAGAAGTGTTTTTAAATTTTAACTACATGTATTTTAATGTGTATATTTGTGTACCACACATATATTGTGTGCCCATGGAGATCATAAATGAGATATTATTTCATAGAACAAGAGTTATTGACAAGTGTCAGTCTCCAGGTGGTTGTGGGAAATTGAACTCAAGTCTTCTGCAAGAGCAGCAAGTGCTTCTAACTGATGAGCCACCTTCCCAATCCATAATTTTTTGTCCTTAATTTAAAATTTTTAAATGTATATGGTCATTATACATGGCATTGCATTATATTGGGGAAATATCATGGAAGTATTTATTGAATCTCCTGTTTTTCTTCCTTTTAAAAATATTTTGCATAAAGACTTAAAATATCTCTAGTACTCAAATTGTTACAGTATTTTCTGAATTTTAGAAGGAAACATTTTTTAATTTATTTATACTCAGATAAGTTCCTTATAGTTTTCTGCAGCAAACAGAGTATTTTATTTATATCTTTATTTTTTGTTGAGAATTTCATAGAATGTATTTTAATGCTATTCACTCTCCATTCCTGTCCTAGTTACTCTGTAATCCATTTTCACTCCCACAACCTCACCAAATTCTTGTTCACTTTTATTTTTGTACTTTTTGAGACAGGGCTTCTCTGTGTAGTTTTTGTAGACCGGGCTGGTCTCAAACTCACAGAGGTCTGACTACCTCTGCCTTCCAAGTGTTGGGATTAAAGGTGTGTGCCACCACCACCTGGCTAAAGGTTGTGTGTGACAGTTAACTTTACATTGTTACTTTGTTCTTTTTGTCTTTTTTTTCCCTTTGGAGCTAAGGAACTAACCAAGCACCTTGTGCTTGCTAGATCTATGAAAGCCTAGTGGAGGTGACTGGAGGTGAATAGAATATGGAGAGCATTGATGGTCAGCCTAGTGCCTTCAATGGCTATTTCTATGCCAGTCTTGCCTGAACTATAACTGGCAATAAAATTCCTGGGGACTTGAAGGGAGCTGGGGATGGAGGCTTGTATACTCCTCATAGTACCAAAAGATTCCCTAGCCATGATTCTGAAAGCAAGGAGTTTAATGCAAAAGTACATCAGGGGAAGCACATCATGGGGAAGAATGTTTTAGAATACATGCATTACCTAATGGAGGAAGATGAAGATGCTTTTAAGAAGTAGTTCTCCCACTACATAAAGAACAATGTTACTCCAGATGTGACAGAGATGATATATAAAAAAAAGCTGATGCTGCTATCAGAAAGAATCCAGTATATGAGAAGCCCAAGTGAGAGGTGAAGAAGATGTAGAACAACACCAAATTGTCTTTGTAGAAGAAAGATAGAGTTGCTCAAAAGAAAGCAGGCTTCCTTAGAGCTCAAGAATGGGCTGCTGAGAGATAATGCAATATTCTATGAAGATTTGTTTGTAAAGACAATAAACTTATTGACTAAGAAAAATGTATTTGTTTTTACTTTTTGAAATATATACAATGTACTTTGATCATAACCACATCCTACTTCCACCTCTAACTCTCCCAGGATTCCCTGATCATATCTCTCTTTCTCAAACTCATGTCCTCTTTTTATTAGTTTATTTTTAGCCCACTAGATTTAATTAGCACTGTCCACAGGCACATAGTTTTGGGTTCACCCAATAGTGCATGGACAATGCTCTAGTACCCACCACCTCAACAAATGTGATCCCCACAACAGCCATAAATTATCAATAGCTCCTTAGTTGGGGTTGGGGCTTTGGGGGCCTTTCCCCTCCATGCTAGAATTTTTAACCTGTTTAGTCTTCTGCAGGTAATTACAGATTATTCTAGATTTAGGAGTGTAGTAACAATGGCAGATCCAGAAAACATCATTTCGTATATTTCTTTCCCATTCTCCAGGTCTTAAATTCTTTCAAGTCTTATCAATGTTCCAATCACAACTGCTTATTCTCATCACTTTGGAATTTGTGTTATTCACTACCCTCTGTAATAAGAATTATTTTTTACGAAAATTGAAAACAATTCAAGTCTGTGTATATAAACATAAATATTGAGAAGTCTTTTGACAATATTACTATTTAGAAAATAATCAATAGATTCTTCTCTATGGTCTATAATTTTATTAGCTTTGTCCATGTTTACAGTATTAGGTTTGAATTCCTTTCTATGTATCTGGTCTCAAATCCAATTAAGAGAGCAGATGGTTACCTACATCAACAGTCTTGCCACCATCAGTGGGTTGGTATTGTAGCATTACTGGATCAGCACTGTATAAGACCACTAATGTCTTTGATGCCACAGCAGCCTGCATAAAACCATCTAGCAATTTGGAAACTAGAAAGCGAGGAGTATAGTCCTGATCACTATTTTCAGTATTGCAACCAAAGAAATAGGGCCTTGCCATCTAGTTAAGGTGGACAATCAAGAGCAATTGCAATAGCCTATATTATTTTGGGTACCTCTGAACTTCCCTGGCCAAGAACTAATAAGGTGGTAATCCATGCCAGACTTACATTTTCATTTCAGACCATATGTCTTTTGAAAGCAATAGTGTCATAAAATGTGTTGTACCTATGTTCAAACTCCTTTTCTTACAATTGTATTTTTAATTGGATTACAAATTAGATAGGTTT